>NC_135549.1:24697341-24997341 GCF_964340395.1 Glandiceps talaboti
AGCAAGATATAGATATCTACTGGAAGTTCTTCAGAACTACTGTTTGGCTAGAATATATGCACGGTGACACCCCTGTGTTGCCTGCACCGTACAATATCATTCCATCTGTTTCTTGTCTCAAGTATCTGTGGTCAAGGTGTAGCCATAATCATTCGGATACAATCCGGAATGATATAGAGGTAATTACGATTATATTCCGTAAAACGTTTTATTCTGTATAATTTTGAAACAATTATTATTGTTAAGATCTTGATATACTTTAAATTGACCTTGATATTACAAAATGTTATGAATGTCTTGTAGAATATATTTGTGCAATACACGACAGACAGAATTTAAGAAAAACTTAAAACAATATATATTTAGCGAATGAACTCTCGCTCCCCGTTAGTGTAATTCTGTAACATTATTTGTCATGCATGCATTTTATATGTGTGTACATGTATGCATGTATGTATGTATGTATGTATGCATGTATGTATGTATGTATGTATGTATGTATGTATGTATGTATGTATGTATGTATGTATTTTGCCTTATCCAAAGACCCTTTGCACACAAGTGACATCTGCATATGTATTTATTTATTTATTTATTTATTTATTTATTTATTTATTTATTTATTTACAATGTATACACTTAAATTTGTTTTTGTTGTTGTTGTTGTTGTTGTTGTTGTTGTTGTTGTTGTAAAACTCTTACCCCAAACTTGTCCAACGTGGAACTATTCCATCGTCCTCAGCCGAATCCGTTTCTATTACTGTCAAAGATTATGATTGTTTTTGTTCACTTTCTGCTGGAATAAAAATCAATCAGAACAATCGAAAACCTCAGTTTCCTTTTGTGAACTGAATACTTCATGTAAAACTAGTTTATTATGTAACATAACCCTTCCTATTATACTATTATTAGGCATAGATTTAGGATATTAGTGCGCAAATGATCAAGATAAGTTAATGTCAGATTCGAATCTCCGAATGACATAAACTCCAAAATGTTTTGTCTTTTTGTTTAAATAACAGATGGTCATTTCAGAAGCAACATATCATTCAAACAGTAAAAGAAAAGGTCTATCATATAAAGAGGTGAGATATAAATAATTTGTATTTTCATTAAGGTATCCAAATTCTTTTTATTGTGCATTCCAATTTACTTTCATTAATTTTTTCTTCCCAATATATGACCTGGAAATCATAGCTGACGAAGATATTGATATGCAGATACCTATTAAAGGAAGGTATAATTGAAGAACCCACAAAGCTTAAGAGATTCGAAAAACAATCGGATACACCAAAATCTGGTGATGTTCATGGGAATACCGCCAAGGTGTCAGAGTCGGCAAACATCGAAACCACTGAACTCACAATGGTGTAATAGTATTTCAAAACCAAATAAACAAAAGCCATTGTGGAATCAATAACTTGACAAAGGACTGATACATCGGAATTGGGAATGGATAATTTTCTTTCTAGTATTTTGAATAATTATTCAGTTTAAGTAGTGCAAAGTTAACGCATCTTATAACAGCGTATATAAATAAGGACGTTTTCATTCATTTAAAATTGCGATTTTTCATGTGCATGTCCTTGCCTGATTAACGCCGTGCAGCTACATACAACTATTGGTTACATATCAACTGTTTTTTTGTTTTTTTTACGGTGATCAATATTTGTAATTTGCATGCTGTAATATGTGAGTACAATTATATAATCGCATGAAATAATTTCATCTTCAAAAGATAACGATCGTATAATTTCAAAATGTATTACGCTTGATTCGTTATTTATCTTCGAGGACCATCAGTCGCTTGGGTAAGTCAATTACTGGCAATTGTAATGAATAGATCTCATTAATTTTAGTATGATAGCTATGTGTGAAATTATATTGTTTTTAAAGTCCCAAGTCATATCAACAATTCGTTGACCAGTGTTATATAAATTCCAATATAACCATCTGTAATGTAACATTTTATTACTTAAACAGGTTAATTTGAATGTTGAATATTTAACAAATCAGAAGTAATTAAGTAAAACAGTGCTTTGTTGAAAGTGTGTCATTAGAGAGCCGCCATTTTCAGTGAGTAGTTTTTTTATTTTTGTACACTGCCTTTCCCTGGCACCATAACACACTGGAAACCATTGTAGATCTAGTCGAATATGGTATGTCTACTAGCTTCGTTCAATCTGGGTAAATCACTAAAGAATGCATTAAAATGGTATAAAACTCATTGATATATTTTAACATCATTTTGACGATGGTAATCCCTAAGGCAAGGACAAGCGACCTGCCGGTCAAGATAGCTATCCGCTGACACTTTACAATATTGGTTACGACTAAGAAAATAAATTGCAGACTGTATATGATAATAAAGCACTTGTTGTTTGGGGAAGAAAACTACCTATTAGTACCTTAGATTACATCTAAGGTACTCAACTAATTTTAGCAATTTCCCAAAAGAAAAATAACATAATTGTCGACCAAAAATCCATCCAAGAGAATTCATCAAAATTAGAATATCAGATATAGATATCAAACTTCAGTATAAGATGTAATAATTTGACACAAACGTATAGTCAAATATTAAACCAAAGTTTTGTCAAGCTCAAAAGACAGTGTCATATTTGACCCAAAATACCAATAAATCCAATGTTGACAATGACACATGCTACCCTGACCAGCTGACTGTTATGCTATGCTGGTACGTTGCCATTTGTATGTCAAATAAAAATTGTCAAACGCCAATTTCTCAAACACGTATTGTGATTCACTGTTTGGGCAGCCTAAGTTACACTAACATCACTTTCCGTAGAACATGTACAATGTGTACAGGCGGCTTTCAAGAATTGGTAGGTTTACCTGAAACACATAATTTGCCCTAAAACATTTAATCATGTTTAGCAGCAAGCACAGTGTACTATAAAAAATCGCATGTGCTATGGAAATGACATCAGTTTGGAGTAAACGTTTTGAGTATCTTAGTTTTACTTACTGTTGTTACCATGGCAATCACAATGTTTGTTTCTGATAATTTAGTTTGATTCACTGCTATCCTTTGCGTAACTTAATTATATTAAAAAAATTTGGATGTGTATGTATTAAAACTGTAACAGTTTTATGTTTTAACAATGACGTGGCTTATTATAAAACTGACATCTTCTAATTGGAATCACCAAAGGGACCGGTCAGTTTCTTCGTCCGGGGGGGGGGGGGCGGTGGATTGAAATTGGCAGTAGGGGTTTTTAGATTGTGATGGAAGAAAAACATCCTTTCTACAATGGCATATAGCTTTGTCTGTAATGTGGTACATGTCAATATTTGTTCTTTTCCCTGTTTCTTACATGAATTCTTTAATATTACTTATTAGTTCGAACATAACTATGCATATTCATATACATGTACCGGTATTACCTAGCTACCACACTAGTTACAGAACAAGTCATGTAAATGCTTGTCTGTTTCACAATCAATGCTTCGCTTATATTGCAGTTTGGGGCAAAAGTGAACTTGAAGGTTTCATAATGGTAATTTTCATAGATAGTTTATAAATGAATGGAAGTTAATCTAAATTGTTCTACTCATGACTTTTTGTCGGCCCGATTTAAGAATCCCCCCCCCCCAGGCTGGAGAAATTGACCGGCCCCTAATACAAAACACGACATATTCAGATCATCAGATGCAGGTATTTATTTATGGAGGTGAGGACGCAGTTGATGCTTTGCCAGTGTAATTTATTCGTATTATTCAACGTTACGATACAATTGGTTTTACTTGCATCTGGAACAATAGGGAAAAGCAACACAAGGATTAACCAGTTATCGACGAGAGATAACAGAATATTGCATACAAATAGTCTGGATTTTCACTGTAATCTTGTAACAGCTGTTTGTAGTCGCGTTTAAAAATGATGCAACGTAACCGTGTTTGCCAAACTTAAATTGATACAGAAAATCAACAGATTGCAGTGAATTACAAAGGTAAGCATTGTACATGTAAATCTTTTTCATCATATTCCAAGTAAACTTTACGAAAGATGTGGAAAATACTCAAATTTCAAATTGCAAAGTTACGACACCCTGCCGTCGCCAATGTAGGTAGTTTTAATACTCAGAATATACACGCTGGCCATGATATTCAACGGACTACGGATAATATTAAATGCTCGTACCTGTGAGGTAGTTCCCGGTAATACTTATCACCATTGCGCTAAACTTTGCGATTATGTTGGCATGATTAAAGAAAAAAAATACTCGTGGTCCCATAGTGTTTAATTATGTCGGGCCTATTTTATCCTTTGACTTCACAATGTATAAATATCAAACAATATCGTTGTCTAATATCAGAATAAGTAACAGTACGAATGGAGTCACTTCTTCATTATCACATAATTATAAGACTGTCACATCAACGAGTGTAACCTTACTTTAAAGCCGCTTCACACACGATACGTATTGAGTAATTACGACAGACAATCAAATACACATTTGAAAGTAAATTAATTTTGGACCGTGTTTGTCCAAAAACTTTGGATTACTTAGTGAGAGAACGTGAAAGAGCGTTTCACACAACAATCACGTCCTTGTCATTTCGAATCGATTTGGTCACGTCACCATTCGTTCCTGCCTGTGGCACTTTAACAGTCCAGTCGTATTCGCTGCTAAAGGAAAAATGTGTTGGTAAAATACTTCCAAATATATTTACTTACAGTTGTGTCATGCCTGGCCAACAGCACCACTTAAGTGGGTACAGCTAATCTCTCTTAATTTTATTATTTTGACATGGAGTAATTAGTATATTGTTTCACGAGAGAGAGAGAGAGAGAGAGAGAGAGAGAGAGAGAGAGAGAGAGAGAGAGAGAGAGAGAGAGAGAGAGAGAGAAAGAGAGAGGCAGACAGACAGACAGACAGACAGGGAGATAGAGACAGAGACAACCAGAGACAGAGACAGGTAGACAGTCAGTCTGGCGGGAAAATATATCAAAACAAGGCACCAAATCTCAAATGCTGTCACTGATCACGAGTGCAGAAACATCAATGGACTATACTCTATTCAGCAAATTTATCCATGAGTCGCAATTCAGTTATAGATACGAGAGTATACAGCTGCTGCACTTCTCTTATTTCGTACCCGGGGTCACTAAGTATGGGATAAATTGTCCTCAGACACTTCACCCAAAACTTAGCACGTGCCTCCCGCGGAAACTAAGAACTCGTGTGAATTTTCCAGTTCGTCTTACATTCTCCTGATATCCTCAATTATTTATAGAATCATAAACGCAAATTGTAAAATTTCAGTAATTTCTGTAACACTCACACAATCATAAGTAAGCTTGAGACTGTATAATACCAGTAAAATATAGAATTTATCTAAAACAAATCACATGCGTGGCCGATATGCATGCTGCAATTGTCTCACTAATAGTAAACTAAGGATAGGCAGAAAAAACATATTAAAAAAACGCTTCAAAGTAAGTTATAAAACATAGGCTGAAAAGGATTGTACGCTCTGTGGGGAGTTAAATTATAAAGGAGCGTACTGGTCCATATAAACGACTAGGTCCGTGCCTGGGGTAATACAATGATAAAGTGATTCAAACATTGTGGGAAACCGCTGCATCAAAACTAACATTTGACTGTACGAAGTTATTTGCATTTTGTTTTTGTTTTTAGAAGACAAATGATACTACCTTGCCTGTATGAGCTGACGCAAAGTGAAAAATGCTTTTCGCAAATTCCATCCCACTGTCATTGCGAGAATGGAATTATTTGGCAGAAGAAAGCCACAGTTCAAACCTGACAAAGGATGAAGTGGAATTACTAGAAAAAGTTTATAATGGAGACATGGAGGGAACAAAAACACTATTACATGTAAGGTGGAATCCACTATCGTCACTAGTTTAAAAAAGAATACGATTTTTGTTTATATTTTGACGTTCAAACACTTTAGCGGGAAGTCAATTGTCAAATTTTGCTTCCATCTTATTGCAGCGTATTCAAATATCTTGACTTCAATATGACCACTGTTGTAAATTATTCTACTGGCATGATTGGCACATGAACATATAATTATGCACACATTTCGAGCGACAATATTTACATATTTACCCAAACACTTATCATGCAAGTCGTTGTATTATTGTAGAGCCAAAATAACACTATAAGAGAAACTAAAGATGAAATGTTGTATATGTTGATTGTTTACAGCAACTATATGACAACCTTCAAGAATCATGCTCGAAAAGAGATAAGTAAAAGGGTATAACATATACTATGAAAACAAACAACACAATTATCAATTTTGTTTTATTCATTATTTATATTGTCCTTAAGATTATTTTTAAAAAATCATTTCTAGAATGCATCAGCAAATATTAACGTCAATTGTAGAGGTAAACACGATGGGAAATATACCAATCCATTGCAACTAGCTGCAAAGAATAATGACTTTTATATGGTGAAGTTACTGTTTGAAAATGAAGCAACACGTCTGGACAAGCCATCCGTGATAAATGGTAGGCATACATATTTTTGTTTGTCCATATATTTGTCAGGAGCGTATGCAATACGTAAACATACAATTGCTTTCATGAACAACATCTTGTAAGATAGTTTTTCTTAAATGTAACCATTATACCATTAGATAGCAATTTTATAATAGTTAACAGCCACTCTCGCCGATTACCTACATATTCCAGTCAAAATATGGATTAACCCAACACTAGTTGCAACAGCATTTATTTTTATACCATTGTCTTCAGATTGTTTCTCATAATGAAATATCAAACGTCCTCCTCAATGTAAGTGGTAGAACAGTATCTAATTTGCATAAATCCAGCATACATAGCAAATCGAAATAAAGTAGCTGTGCATTTCAAATGAGCAATGAAACAAACGAACCAACACATCATTGATATACCCGCTGTTGACATATATATATATATATTAAAACCACAATAAACACAAATCCTTTACAAATCATGGGATTCTTCTCTGGAAGTTCACGATATTCACATTAATTGATCCCAGAGATTAAACGCCAGGTGCTAGGCCAGTATGAATATTAGCTGCCACTGTATAATAGTAACAAGTACCCATTTTCTGAGCTCTCAATATTCCTTTTTTTTTGTTATTTCTGTACAGGTCAGAGTGAAAACATCATTAATGATGAATCCAGATTAGACACATATCAAGCTCTTTGTAGTCCTAGCTATATATGTCTGGCATATGGTGATCCCCTCATTGCAGCTATGAATTTATCTGCTGAGTTACGAAAACTTTCCAAATCCAGGGCTATTGTCGATACATCAAAGGTAAGGGAACATTTCGTTATTGATGTTACATAGGTAGGTCGAAACGCGAGTTGAGTGAGTTGTCCTGGCATCTCTATTTTGGTGTTTACGTTGATTAGCAAGTATAAATGGGATGTTATAGTTTCTAGTAAGTATTTAAATATATTAAACTATTCAATAACGCAACATGTGTTGTATAGCCTTGGATATCATTCGATTAAATCAATCAGAGTAGACAATGAAATGTTGTAAACATTGCTATAAAAATAGTGTATAATATCATCATATCACACTGTCATCATTTTATTTACAGTACCAAATATCAAACTAGTTCATTCACAATTAATCTATTGCCAGGCATACAAATTACTTTAGCTAAGGTTATATTCTGGAGGATTATTCTCACTGCAATAAATAAGCGTACCACATTAGCATATACATCGAATATCAATTTGTTTGTAGAAAAAAAACCGCAATTGCTGATCTCCCCATTAGCCTTGGACGTCACCACGTAGTGTGATTCGCGTTACTCGTACACTTCCTAAAGACTGTTGTGCTGAATATTGTGAAACACTATTAAACCCGTGCGCAATGAAAAGAAATAATGAACATTGCAGCGATCCAAAGTTCAACCATACACTCACTTTCGCAGGTTTCGGACTGGGTCATGTTATTCGACCACTACTATATTGGATAATCACTGCAAAAAAAAGTAAAACCCATCATTGTTGCTCAGACATTATCCCAAGGGTCTTTTTCAACAGGGTTTAAAGTCTGAACTAACTTTGTGGATGACGTAGTCCCCGAATTTATAACCATATATTGATGGCGTAGTAATCGGACGACAGTATCGGTAATGGGACACGAAATTCCACGCCGATTTACGTATTTATCGCGTAAGTTATGAATCTCGCCACTCCGTTTAATTTAAGTATTGGGTAACAACACATGTATTGTGGTATTTTAATCACCGTTACACTAAATTTGATTGTTTTTGCAAAGACATTATCATGAACACTATCTACTACCGAATTCGACCCCGGGATTCGATCATAGTTCATGGCGCCGCTTGGAAGTCTATGTCTTGGGAAAACAAACGTGAACACTGTCCGATATCTGAGAAACTTCTTTGCTCTAAAGACGGTACCATATTTCCGTTTAAAAAAACACCCCGATTACGTGGAAAATGTCATGTAGTTTTAAATTAGCACTGGGAGAGAAATATTAATGAGACATCTGTACTATGTCAATTCAAATATGAGTGAAATGATATTCAAGTGATTTTGTAACATCTCCGCGTATTTTGCTTATAGCGACAACACTGACAACTACGGCAGTCTTGTTACATACGATAACTTGTGCTCACCGATATTTGTGCTCTCAAAACCTATACGACAAAATTAGTGTTGAATCAAAGCTTCGATGCATCAGTATCACCAGATCTTTTAAACGTATGCTTGATCATGACAATATGACAGTTCCAAAGTAAACAGCGAGGATCGAGGGACGAGTTGATATCTGTCCAGAAACAGAATCTGTCCGAAACCTGATAGTGAGGTAATGGAACAACATTGTATTACTCAACTATAATTTTAAACATGCTCTCGGGCACAACCTTATGTAAAGACGCATATATGAAATAATTCAATTAAACAATGAATGTCTGGGGAAATGGTGACACTTGACATCAATGTCACCTTTGATTTTCGTTATGAAAACATATTTAACTGCACAGTAATGAATATTAATTGACAGACACGGGTTGCCAAAATGTAAGGTTTAAACCCTGAGGTCGCTTATTTTGGTTTGACACACATATTTGAATTAACGTGAAACTGTAATTGCTATGATACTTCAGGCCATTTAAATTTAAAAAGATAAAGCCTGAGTAGTTTTGTGTGGCAAGAATCAGCTTAGAATGTGAAATAGGTAGGTTTATATATTAGGACAGTAATTCTAACTGCTACTCAGTAGCATGCACAAGGCCTAATGTTAATCCTGTTCGATTGAAAGGATCTATGAATGTGAAAATTAATCATTATATCATGTTATTATCAAGTTCATTAGAACAATCGTTTTCAAATTTTGAATTAAACTTACTTTCGAAATGTGGAAGAAATAACGTTTGCAAATATTCATTTTATAATCATATAGAACAATTGTGTAATATGCTGTCTTTAAATGACTCTTTTCACGGTATATCCTTAAAATGCAATTAACTAACTACTCAATAATATTCTTAGTAATATTTTCATAATTATCAAAACCAACAAAGCTGTTATAAACCAAGATCAATGCAGGTAAGACCATATCACATTGGTGATATTTATTAAACTGCTATATGCATCGTGCATATATGTTTAAAATTTCCATTTACAAATGTTAAAACTATTACAAATGAATATAACTCAATTACACATTTTCTACATACAATCAACTATTTGAATTGTGTCCTTTTATTCCTTTTAGTCAATCGCCCTCTAATATGGTGTTGCATTTTGTAGACCGAATAAGTTACTTTAAAACGACAAACGAATGGGTTTGTTATGGACGTATTTGTTATTTTCTGAGTCGTGTTTTTTATTTTTGTACACCATCTTTCCCTGGACCCTGGCAAACTGGAAACTATTGTAGCCGTGTGCAGCATAATAAGGCAATATATCTTCGATGGTTTTTCGTCTTTGTCATAACGTCGTCAAATCTGAGTAATTCACTTTGAGAACGCATTAAACTAGTATATATCTCATTTATGTACTTTCACTTTCATTTTGACGATGGTAAACGTTAAGACAATGACAAGCGACTTGTCGGTCAGGATAGTTATCCTGTGACATATTACAATATTGGTTACGATCAAGAAAAAAAAGTGCAGACTCTATATAAGCAGAAAGTAGACATGCACAACAGAAAAACTGTACTCTATCAACATCCAGATATCTATAATACTAAAGCCCAGGTTTCTTTGGACATCAACTAAAAAGCAGTTGTCGTCTGGCAGAGAAATTTCCTAATCTGAAGGTACTCACAAACCAAGCAAACTAATTTTAGCAATTCACCAAAAGGAAAATATCACAACTGTCGACCAAATTAAAAAAAGATTCGTCAGAAATAGGAATGTCAGATATCGATATCATCCTTCAATAAAAGACTGAATAGTTTCAACCTCTATAATACAAACTTACAGTCAAATATCAAAGCAAAGTTTTCTCAAACTGAGAAGAAATAAAGACGTGTTAATTTTGACCCAAAATACCAATAAATCCAATATTGCCAGTGGCATATCTTATCTTGACCAAACTAGTGTTGTGTTATTATAATAATCTTACGTTGCCAATTGTATGTCAACATTAATTGTGATTTAAAGTATGAGCGGTTTAACTTACACTAACATCGCTTTATATAGAACAGGTAAAATGTGTACAGGCGGGTCGCTAATTAAAGCAGTATTGGTAGGTTTACCTGAAACACATATTTTGCCCTGAAAAGAACACCGAATCCTGCTTAGCAGCTAGTACAGTGTACGTGCTATGGAAATGACATCAATTTGGAGTACAGGTTTTGAGTATCATAGTTTTACTTATTTTAGTTACCATGGCAACCACATTGTTTGTTTCTGATGATGTACTTTGGTTTACTGCTATATTTCGTAACTTGCGTCATAGAAGAGTATTTATGATTTTTGTGTCATGTTTGATCATTCTAAAAAAAGTCTAACGTATTTATTTGAAGTTAATCAAGTTATATTGCAAGCACTGCGTGCAATGGAAATTCGTATATGCTATGGATATGTATACTTACTGGGCAAGCTTGCATTGAAAGGCACATTGGGCATTATACTAACAATTATGATGGATGTTTATATATTAAATGGGTAACAGATTTATGATACAGGTATTGATTTATATTATAATTTACACAGTGACTATTGTCACTTTGCCAGTGTAATTTATTCGCGGCGTTATTTGGCGATACTATAGCATTAGACTGTACGTACATGTGGAACAATAGGGAAAATCAGCACAAGGATTAACCAATTGTCCCCGAGTTATAACAAAACACTGCCTAAAAATAATTTCTCAATGGAAACCTAAACAGCCGTTTGTGGTGGCGTTTGAAAATTACGCCAAATAGCCATGTTCGTCACAAGTTGTTTCCTACAGAAAATCAACAGGTTGCCGTGAATTTCAAAGGTAAGAATTGTACATGTAATCTTTATCATCATAATTAAACATTACGAAGGATGTTGAAAATACTCAAATTCTAATGATATGATGCTCTGCTATCCCAGCTGTAGCCGGTCTCGTTATAATTGCGATACTAAGTCTGTTTACCTTGCTTACCACGACCATCATATACATTGTAGTAATATTCACAGCAATATAATCACTACAGAAACAAAATATATACTCTGGTAATATAGATATTATCAAATATTCATACAGGAGTTGTTCCTGTTGAAATTTACCCTTTAAATATAACGATTAAGTTGACATAGTATATAATTAAACGGAAAAATAAAATAAAAATTACGGTCCCATATTTTTATTTCTGTTAATTATGTCGAATCATTTTGTATCCTTTGTGCACACGATATATGGATATCAAACATTCATGGTCTAATATTAGAATTATACATTGTCACCCCAACGGTATTGATATTTCATTTACTTCGCCTTTGTGATTCCTCTATCGTGCTAAAAAAGCTGAGCGTATGTATGAAACATTTGTTGAGACAGCCATACATACATACATACATACATACATACATACATGTACATACATACATACATACATACATACATACATACATACATACATACATACATACATGTACATACATACATACATACATACATACATACATACATACATACATACATACATACATACATACATACATACATACATGTGGGACAGACTGTAGCGGAAATATATTGAGACAATGATAACAATCTCAAAATCCTGTCACTGAGTGTAGAAACATCTGAATACAGTGCACAAAACAATACATTACAAATCTTAAGGGAATATCCATCAATCATAATTAAGTCATCGATGCGATAATATACAGCACTACTGTTGGTCCATGCCTTGGTCACTGAAGATGGGATATATTGTCCCCAGTACAACCCTACACTTAACATGTACCTCCCCGAATATAGAGTTTCTAGATTTCCTCATAATCCCTTGCCTTCCCGAATTCTTTATCAATGTACTAAAGCTTATTGTAGAATGTCAGTACTTTATTCAATAATCACCCAATTTGAACATTATAGGTGATTTTTGAGACTGTATAAAATAGTAAGCAAAAATATGGAATTTGTTAAAAGCAGGTGACGTGTATGGCTGATCTGCATACTACAATTGTAGGGCGTATATGAAATATAAATCACAGTATACGTACGTGCCAGGGGTCGTTAGTGTAAACTGCTACAAACACATTGTTGTTGTTTTTTAGATCACAAAAGTTACTACCTTGCCTGTATATGAACTAACATAAAGTGCAGTATGCTTTTCGCAAATTCCATTCAATTGTCTTTGCGGGAATGGAATTATTTGGCAGAAGAAAACCACAGTCCAGAATTAACTCGGGATGAATTTGAATTCCTAGACAAAGTATATAATGGTGATGTTGAGGGAACGAAAACACTGTTACAGGTAAGTAAGTTGAAGAACGAGTACACAATTGTGATTATATGTATTTCGGCACTCAAACAATTTAGCGGAAAGACAATGTTCACATTATTGCTCCATCGCATCTTATTTCAGCGGATTCAATCATTTTAAATTCAATGTGAACACTTTAAATTGTAACTACATTTATTGATTGCCACATAAACGTATAGTTACTCATATTTCAAATTTTTTGGGCGAGAAAAATGTTTATGCAAAAATTGTTGCAAAACTATAATACTATCACAAAGACGAAACAGTATCAAATATGAGAAAAACTATGAAAAGAAAAAAAAATCAATTAATCACCTTTTGTTTCATTCATTATTTGTTTTCCCTTTAACACCATATATAATCATTTCTAGAATAAATCAGACAATATTAACGTCAATTGTAAAGGCAAACACGATGGGAAATGGACCACTCCATTACAAATAGCTGCAACGAATAACGATTTTTATATGGTAAAAGTACTGTTGGATAATGGAGCAACGCGTCTGGACAAGCCATCCGTGATAAACGGTAGGAATACATGTTTTTGTATGTCCATATCAAAATATATGTCAGAAGTAGTTCAATTCATTACGTAAACATAGAACTGTTTTCGTGAACAACATATTGCAAGTCATCTTTTCTTAACTGCAACCATTATACCAGCAATATTTTTATAATTAGTGAACAGCCGCTTTATTCAATAGCAAATCGAAAATATAGAAGCAATTTCTTTTAAACGAACAATGAAACAACCGAACTATCAATCAATGAGATCCCCGATGAGGAAATATATACATGCAAACCACAATAGAAAGAAATTCTTTAAAATCCATGGAACTTTTGCTAAGAATTTCATGGTATTCTCATATCCAAGAGATATGTTACTAGGCTGGTATGAAAATTAGCTACCCACTGTATAATAGTAACAACAGTTTTCATGAACTCTCAATAGTATATTGTTATTTATGTACAGGTCAAACTAAAGACATCATTAATGACACATCCAGATTAGACAAATATCAAGCTCTTTGTAGTCCTAGCTATATATGTCTGGCTTATGATGATCCCATTATTGCAATTATGGATTTATCTGCTGAGTTACAAACACTTTCCAAATCTAGGGACATTGTCGATACATCAAAGGTAATTGAATATTTTATTACTAATTTTACATGAATTGTGTGAGTTGCCTAACATGTATATGTCGGAGCGTTTATGTTGATCAGTGAGTATAAACTTTGTATTATAGTTTTCAGTAAGTATATAAATAGATTCAACTATTCAATAACGCAACATGTGTTGTATAGCCTCGGATATCATATTAAATCAATCAGAGTAGACCATGAAATGTTGTAAACATTGCTATAAAAATAATGTCTAAAATTAGAAACAAAACACTTTGTCGTCATCGTCATCATCACCAACACCACCACCATCATCATCATCATCATCATCATCATCATCATCATCATCTTATTATTATTATTATTATTATTCAGATTACAGTACAAAATATCAAACTAGTTGGATCACAATTGATACATTGTAATGGTCGCCACTTACTTTAGTGAGGGTTATATTCTGAAAGATTACTATCACTGCTATAATCGTACTACATCACTATATAAACATATACATAGGATTTCAATTTGCCTGTAGAAACAAAAAAAAACACAACTGCTGATTTGACCATTAGCCTCTGACGTCATCATGTAGTGACATTCGTGTAACTCGTACACTTACTATTAAAGGCTGTTGTGGTGAATATATTAAAAAATAGTATTGTCGACCAAACATTCAACACATAGAAAAATGGGAATAGTAAATATTGACGGGAATCCAAAGTGCCACCATAATGAAACAAAATTGCATTACTGTGCTAAAATGTGAAACATATGCCCTCGGGCATAACCTTCTGTAAAGACGAAAATATTAAATTCATTAATGTAAGGTCCCTGTCTCAGGTGACATCGAGGACATATTTGAATTTTATTAATGAAAACATATTTAACAGAACAGTAATGAATATTAATTGAAAGGTACATGTATGACAAAATGTAAGGTTTATAACCCTCGCTCGTTTTGTTTTTGAAATGTTTGAATTAACTGTAGAGATAATGATTCTTCAAGCCATTCGAATTAGTAGACGAAGCATAGAATGTGAAATAGGTAGTATTCAAGAACATTAATTCTAACTGCTCAGTATAAGGCACAAGGCTTAACGTTAATCATTCTGTACATTAATCATCATTACTACGATATTATCAAGTTCTTTCGAACAAGCATTTTCACATTTTGATTCAACGTATCGCATCAAGAAGAGGAACCATCCCTCTTTCTAAAAGTGGACGACGTATAACGTTTGCAAAAAATATTAATTTAATGATTAGACCAATTCTGTAATACATTGTTTTAAATTATTTTTTCCATGCTAGATCATACGAATAAGGAAATTAACGAACCACTGAATAACATACTAATATTTTTTTATGTTTAACGAAATTAAAGAAGATATTAACCAGGATGAATGCAGGCAGGACAATACCGATGATTAATGCACTACATGTACTGTCAGCAATAAACATGTTTTTTTTTTTTTTGCACAGTGCTCTGTGCAAAGATTTAATATTTCCAGTTAGCAAACACTTGGAAATAACAATTACACATGCAAACATCTATTATTTGAATTGTGGTCATTCCTTCGTCACGTTAGAAAACAGCAAAGTAGAAACCAACAAGTAATTTCTTTAAAATGTTGTTTAATTCTGCACTGTAGGTCGAATATGTTACGTTAAAACTACAAACGAATCAGTTTGTTGTGGATCTACTAGAATGCTGCCAAAGTTCAAAAGAAGTAAAAACTCTTCTGATGGGTAACCTAGTCGAGAAGAGGAGCAAACAATGTTTACCTGTACTCTCGAAAGCCATTGAGACAAGGCAAATACAGGTATGAAATCACATTTATTTTTAATTCTCGGACTCGACGTCTTGGTGAATATTTGGATATTTAAAATCGGTTTTGGAAAGTTGTGTCTCTCGGTATAGATGGGTACGTTTGTTTTTCTGAACATTTCAACAATAAAAATAATAAAAGACAACCTTACCAGATAATAAATCTAACAAATTAAAGTAATTTGAATACTGTTATGACCTTGAAAGTGGTTATACCTCTCTAAATATATTACCCCGTTATATTTACAGTTTGTTGCCCACCATAAGTGCCACAGAATAGCAAGAGACGAATGGTTGAGATGCCAACCACGATGGCACAGGAGAGACGGTTTTGGTTGGACACTTCTTTATCACATATATTGTTTTTTCATCTATCTTTGCTTTCTGCCGTTCTTAGCTATTATTTATATCATTCTTCCCTGCTCTCCAGTGCGATATGTGCTTGACACTCCGAAGGCTAAATTTATCATGCAAACACTTTCTTATTTACTTTTCCTAATTTCGCAGCTTGTACTGTACATATATTTTGATTTTACAGCTAACGATAATAGGCGGGATGTTCTCTGTTATGGTATTCTTATTCATAGCATTGCCTTACTTTGGACAGAGATATTAAGAATGTATACTCATAGTATGGAAGTGTACGTGGCTGATTTATGGAACTATCTTCATCTAATGGCTATATTTTCCGCAATGGTCGACACCGCATTACGGCCCATAGATAGCCGTTATTGCCTGGATGTGTCATTTGTTGCCTATTGGGACACCTCGTCATGTTTCTTTCTAACTTTATCCTGTCTTCGCTTTCTACATTGCTTATTTTTAAATATTTATCTTGGTCCTATGCTTATGCTATTTGTTGCAATGATATGGGATGTCACTAAGTTCATCATTATCTTTGTATACACTGTTCTGTGCTTTGCCATTGGATTCTACTACCTGTATCATAAAAACGTGAAACAATTTTCAAAGTAAGTATACCGAACGCGAACACTGTGGAGTGTAAACAACCATCGTTTGCATTTCTCACAAAATCACTATTTTACTGTAATATGCCATCTGGTGTAATCTTTTATTACAATATTGCAATACTATTACATCAAATTTCGTTAAAACATTTTTAATTCTACTTAAATCAATCAACCAACCAACCAACCAACAACCAATCAATCAATCAATCAATCAATCAATCAATCAATCGTCATGCAATACATAAACTCGTTGATTGATTGATCAGTCCATACATACATACATACATACATACATACATATATACATACATGCATACATACATAACATACATACATGCATGCGTGCATACATGAATTCAATCACACCACTCAGCCTCAACCAACTAAGCAGTCTGTCAGGCAGGCAATAATTTATCAAACAATTAATCCATTTACCACCCGTCGAGCTCTGTATTAACACATTCATATACTTTACTGTGGTCTGTCAGAAATATACATTACTTACAAAATGCAAGTGTCTCATAATGAAAGTGTGTTGATGCACCTTTTATTTCAATGAGTCATTTCATAATTAATTAGTTACGGTTTCCAGACAATGTCTTAAGAATGGGAAATTTATTTTCACATAATTTGGTACACGCATCGATGATAACAAGGCGCTTGTGTTGTAAGGATTTTATTGATATATAGTTTGATTGTTAACTGAGTTGTTTGCAGAATTACTGATTTTTGGTAGTTAGGAAATATCAGAAAGCATGCTTTAAATTTCACATGACTTGGTGGATATACTGACAATGATCATGCATGTGTTCAATGAATTCTTTAAAATTCATACTTCAAAATACATACAAGTTGGTACATACATTGATGATAACAAGGATATGTGAACAGCGGGTCTTACGGAAGGCGGTCAGTTTACATGTTTTTTCTTCATTGTAGCATGGACTTGAGTATCATGACGCTTTTGACAATGATTTTTGGTAGTGATCCCTCAAAGAGTATTATTGATGTAAACATTTCATACAATGCATCTATGGACTGTGATGGGCACTTTGATATAACAATATATTATAAGATATTTGGGTATACATTGTATTTGACATTCGGGTTATTGGCTGTGGTTATTCTTCTAAATATCTGCATTGCTATGATGTCTGACACGTATTCAAGGCTACAGGTGAGATACCTCAATGTTTTGTTAGTATGGCAACTTCATCTTTTTAACAAGCGAGGATGCGTGAGAAAAAAACGTGCATTGATTACTAATTTATGAGAAATAATAATTCAATCACAATACAATAAATGCATCATTTCTAAAAAAAATATAAAGTGTATAATTGAATCGTGTACTGCCTAGTTCATGAAATTGTTTGACTACTTTGTGATCAAAGTGGGTACATACAGGTGTCTGATTCAGAAATTGAAAATTTAACTAATGAATAAATTACTTACAAGTCAGTAATAGTGTTTATATCATCTAATAACTGTAGCCTATTTCACTTATGAGTGTGTAGGACAGCTTCAAAATAAATTTCAGATCACTTCAGCACCTTAGCAGACTGTTTTGAGGAAAGGCTAGGCAACACTTGATAACACAACTTGTCTACATTTAATCAGAAACTGTTATACAATGACTTGTTAAACAAATGTGGCATTCACTTCAAACATTTCCAAGCCGAACGTTCTCACATATATTTAATATATTTCATTGCAGCAAGATATAGATACCTACTGGAAGTTCTTCAGAACTACTGTTTGGCTACAGTATATGCATGGTGACACCCCTGTATTGCCTGCACCGTACAATATCATCCCATCTATTTCTTGTCTCAAGTATCTGTGGTCGAGGTGTAGACATAATCACTTGGATGAAATCCAGAATGATATAGAGGTAATGCGCTTGTCGGGGATTGTTTGTTCTGTAAAATTGTGCATGAAGAAATGGTTATTGTTAAGATCTTTATATACTTGAACTTGATATTGACGTTACATAATGAAGGTCCACGCGTTTTATCACATATTCATATACTGCACTAAACTACACTATCAGAGAAAACTTTTAAAACGGCATTTTTAGTGCACTCTGTCTGTGTGTGCCGCCCTTTAATTTTACTCTGTAACATAACATTATTTCAGTCATGTATGTATGTATGTATGTATGTATGTATGTATGTATGTATGTATGTGTTTTCAATTGTGTTGCTTGATCCAAAGGCATTTGTCCACAGGTGTGTTCTGCATATCTCTTATCTCATATCTTTATTTTGTTTACTTCCAACATATGTACTTAAATATGTTGTTATTATTTTGTCGTGTATCATGTATGTAGTTTAGATTTTTAGTCAGTTCTGGACGGTTAATACGGTCCGCCATTTTATACAACTGTAGCGTCTTAGCGAGTCACTACACACACACACACACTACTCAGACGGTAAACAAACGAATTTAACATTTTATATAAATTCGCAACTAGAGCACAATACAACTTTATAACTTTGTTATACTTATAAAATATTAGATAACCCACAGTGTCGATATCCTGAAGACTGTACTGAAACCTCCACTGGAGAAATGTACACTAATTAAACATCATGGATTACACTGTGATCAATAGAGAAACTTGCTGCAAGTAGGTCGTTTTACCGCAGCTTGAGACAGGCTAACAGGTGCATTTGAACAAATTTGTAATACTATTGTAAGGCATAGAATCAGACTTAATTAGTCCACAAATGACAAAGAGACTGTAATGGTAGATTCTAATATTAACAAAACATAAACTCTAATGGAGTCCTGTTATTCCTTTTTTTTAAACAGATGGTTATTTCAAAAGAAACAGATTCTTCAGAAAGTAAACGAAAAGGTCTATCATATAAAGAGGTGAGGTATAAATAATTTACTCTTTTCTTTAAGGTGCCCAATCAAACTCTTTCATTATGTATGCCAATTCACTTTTATTAATGTTCCTTTCCATATACATGTATATGACCTGGAAATCACAGCTGACGAAGATATTGATATGCAGATACCTATTAAAGGAAAGAATAATTGAAAAATCTGGAAAGATATTCGCAAAACAGAAATTGGATACACCACGGTCTGACGATGTTCAGGGGAATACCGCCACGGTGTTTGAGACAGCAAACATCGAAACCACTGAAGTTACATTGATGTGATATTATATGGTTCTAACACGAAATAAACAAAGACAATAGTGAAATCAAGAACTTGATAAATATTGGTTCATGTTCCAATGTATCGCAGAATGCCATCCATGTAAATAATTTTAAAAAAAAGGGGGGGGGGGACATATATACACGAGGAATTCCGAAAACGCTAAATCTGCCTTTATATAAGCTCAATTCTAAATTTAAAACTTTAAGAATTTCTGATTGAATAATGGACAAAAAAATGCAAGTTCTTGTTCGCGCTTAAATTTACGTACGGAAAAGGTAGATTATCATGTTCAATTTTACCACTTATAACTCAACCAGTGAATCACAATGCTGTTGTACTGTCTCGTTTTACCGATTGTATTGTAAATATTCTTGAACAGAATCGCATAACTACTACACATTTAATTGTACAAATGCATATTACAATAAATAATTATTATTATAAACAATATAACGTATCAGCTCTACAGTATTTGAATAGTCAGCACAGTCAACAGGTGAAACCTATCGAATGATGAATAAATCACCCCTACAATAATACATAGCATCTAAAATAACATACATGTCAAGTTTAAACCAGATGTTTCAAATACATTTATACAAGTTATTTTTGTATATATTTCTGGAGGACGTCGTCTTGCTAAATTGGCATCATTTTATGAAATATCGTATTGTTCGTAGATGAATTAAAAATCAAAGACAAAATAATAAAATACTGATTAATTGTATGGTATATATATATGGCCCCAAAAAAATTATCTGGTTCTGGTCAGGGTAAACTTTCTAAAGTGGTGCGACGACGCGAATTTTTTTTTTTTTTTTTACCTCATTTTTTTTTTTGCAAATTAGTAAATACACATTTTTTTTGACACGTTACATACTCTGTTCTATCATATTTATCTCTTGAAAAAACGTTTTCTTTAAAGCAGTTCAGGCTTTGTATTTATGCAGTCTTGGCATGTAGGGTAGATTTCAGCTGCTTGTTCTCCTGATATCAGGAATAAAAAAGGAACGCGAAAGCAAAAGTTATCGGAAAAAACGGATCGACGCAAGGGTATTCAGGGCACGCGCGCGCTGACCAGAACCAGATATATATTTTTTTGGCCTTATAAGTTATATATGTATCGTTGTAAACGTCAGGGAGACGTTTGTAATGATGTCATTGTTTACCCGGATGCCGTTAAGCAATCTGGGAGTCTCTGGAAAATTCCATGAAATAGCGCATGGTGGACGAAGTGACAGGAGCTCTCTGGTCTGAGCTCCGGCTGGTAGTAAAATCTATAGCCCCTTGAATTCATCTGACCAAGATCTATAGCCATACCGTTGTAGGTAGGGAAACAGTTAATCGATGGACGTAGGTGAGAATCCTGATTTAGTCCTGTTAGCCGAAGTACTCCTTCGCTTGTGGGCAGGCCACGAACCCGTCTTTTTCATTGTCATATACAGACAGTATCACAGACTGAGCGAAGCTTGTTCATTTTTATCCAGTCTATGACATTTGGTAGGTTATCGTTGGGATATTTTAGCGTTTAATTTACAGAGACGCTTGGCTTTGTTCATTTGCTGAGGAGGTTTCTTGCCAATTGTGTGTGTTTGGGCTATCGTGTGATTGTGGGGCGTGCGGGGATAATCGGTTGCATCCATCATTGTTGCTTTGGACAGCCACTTCGGCCTGATAGGTGGACCATTCCCTATCAGAGTAACATTGGTGTGACTGGTATCTCTGCTTCGATACTTATTTTGTGTTCGGTGGGGTCCCCTGTTTGATCGTTCTTGTGTGAGTGCGGATATGGCAGAAACCCCGAGCACCGGAAGTTGAGTAGACAGGGACAGTTCATATGCAGGAGGCGGGGTCATGCTCGTCTTTGGCTAATGCAGCCAGACCAGATCAGTATTAAGCTTATGGTACAACTGATTTTGCTGAGTATGAGATTCATTTACCAGCCTGTGCTGCAGCTGCACGATGGAATGAACAGGGCAAATATAAGATATTAGTTGCACGTTTGAAAGGTACTGCAAAAGGGCTTCATTGACTGCTAGTTCAATAGGCTAAGGCCAGGAGGATGCTTTTCGATTGGCTGCTCATAGTATTACACGTAAATCAGAAGTCAATGCGCGAGTTATCTCAGGAAGTTAGTGAGGTAGTAATGAAAGCATACCCAGAGGCAACTGGTAGTATGAAACAGCGGTTGTGTACTGAAGTGTTTTTCGATGCTGTTAAGGAAGAGACAATAAAGGGGAAAATTAATGAAATTGGTCGTTCTGCTGGTGCTGCTTTTGAGGATGTAGTAAAGGCTGCTATAGCTGAGGAAAATTTTCTCAAGTTCAGTGGGAAAGGTCGGTTGTCATGGAAACGGCCAGTTAGTACCAAAGCCATTGATGAGGGTGGAAATTGGAGTGAATTTAAATCATCAACGGAGTCATTGGTAGATAGTGTGTCGGAATTGAGACAGGTATGATACATTTCGAGAGTGATGAACAGAAGCAAAAAGTTGCTGAAGTGTTGACGTCATATTCTGAAGTGTTTAGCAGGGATTCTATGGATTTAGGGAGAACGGTTTTAACTACACACCACATAGATGCAAAGGATGCTACACCTGTCAAATTGGCCCCTTATTGAGCCCCTTTTTGGAAAAAGAAAGAAATTGACCGTCAGCTTCAGGCTTTTGTTGATAAGGGACGACTAGTTGAGTCCAATTCTGCCTGGTCATCGCCATGTTTGTTGGTAGCAAAGAAGGATGGGTCACAAAGACTTGTGGTCGACTATAGACTTCTGAATGCAAAGACAGTTTATAAGAATGCTCAACCAATTCCAAGAATTGAAGATAGTCTTGAGGCAATGAGTTATACATTTCCTCTTTTGTCAGGTTTGTCTTTCGGGTATTATCAGGTTGCTATGGATGAATCCAGTAGGGAAAAGACAGCTATATTGACTCCATCTGGACGTCACCTTGAATGGACTGTTTTGCCAACGGGGTTGTGTAATTCTCCAAGCACATTTGAGAAAATGATGGAAAACATATTTAGAAACAAACCACACATTTCTTTGGTTTTAATTCAACTTCAAGTTTGCTTGTCTCAGCCCTGAAAAACCACTTTCAATCTTTCTAACAGCGATTCAAAACAGTCTCCATACAATCGTACATCATCCAGATACAAAAGCAATATATCCCATTGTAAACCCTGAAGTCGAATTTCTTGGGCACCGTATTTCTATCATTTAAGGCCACTACGGTTAAGACCTTCTATTATTCAAGGCCACTACCCTCTGAAGTAATGTGTTCAGTTCCTAAATACATGTTAGAACACTTAATTGTAACAGATTTTGAACACAGTTTATGTGTTCAATATAAATACTAGAACCGCATGTTTTCAGATTTAGAATGCATGTGTTCAGATTTAGAACACAGTGTTTTTATTTTTGAATGCATAACATATGTTCAATGTTGACGCATCAAAACACTAACAGTTTTTGAACACAAAGTAAGTGTTCAGAACAAGCAAATAGAACACATGCATTCTAAACAAACTCAACAATACATGTACAGCACACAATACCTACAATACATAAGTTCTCAATGCAATTATTACAAATCAAAACTGGATATTAGAATCCATCTCTAGTTGTCAACCAAAATTATTCAACTTACAATGGATAATGAATTCAACATTAAAAATAATGTAGTTGGCTGGTCATTTCAATTATCAATTCAATTATAAAATTATTGAACTTACAATAGATGAATTCAACATTAAAAACGTGTTTACTATATTAATTTTATCATTTATTAAAGTCTATAAGCAATAAAAAGACGTACGAGACAGACCATAAAACGTGTGTGCTGCTCGTTGAAAGTGGACACCAAAACAGTTTCTGGTGTATGGCAATGGCACAACTAAAAATGGGTCTGGGTCTTTATAATTATTGAGAGTTAATTGTCATTGTCAAATGTATTCCATTTTCCCGTAATTTCCTTAAATAGTAACTTGTAACCTTGTGACCTTCAATTTAAATGGCTCTTCAATCACGAAAGACTGCAGAATACCGAGAATCATTGCATATCTTGCTGGATAGTTCAGATGTCAATATGCTTTGTATCACCTACAATGTGAATACCACAGACTTCACCAGCTCTTAAGAAGACTAGCAGACTTGGTGCTTCGCATTCTTTGCTGGTGAGATGTGTCACTATATCTTCATCTGCTACATCCTAACAGAATATGAAAAAAAGAAATTTTACTCATCTCAATTATTCATGCATATTTCCTATATTTTTTACCCAAGATAACATAAATTCACACAAACTTTTTACAATGCTGAATGCAATGGACATATAGAAAACCTTGCTTAAATATTGCCCATATCAAAATTTAAAAAATACACCTGTTTTCTTCATCAATGGCTGTAACCTTGTGACACGAGCATTAGATTTGTAGTTTTTATATCTTTGTACATGTAGTACTATATAATAATATACATCTGTGAATGTTGAATATAAATGTTCCAAATCTGTTGTAACTTTAAAATGTTCGCAAAATCACATAAAGCTTTCTAAACTAAGATTCCAAACTTCAAATCAATCTTGGTATAGGAGAGTTGCTATGAACATATGTTACCAAAGTGCACTCTCAAACAGTGCGCCTCCTTGTGGTCTCTATCCCTTCACTCACCTCTGCCACAGGTGCTCCAAGGGGATGAAAATCATCCCATGTGAATATTTTCGTACAATACAACATCTTGTCATAATAGTGTCATAGTGTCACTGAATGTATACTTCACAAAAGGAGCAGATATCATTTAAAATAAATTCTGAAACACCTAAACTATAACGTACCATGGAGGTCTTATATTAGGCTGAATGAAACTACTTCCGGAAAGGACTTGACCTTAGTCATTTGGCTTTCTGAATAGCTACTTGTATCTGGAGAAAAATAAAGCTAATATTTTGCCATGTTAAGAAAAGTTTCTTCCTTGAACTTTGGTGATGAAAAATTTGGTGTTGGCAGTGATAGCTAGCTTTGAACAAGAATGGTGGAGAAATCTATGTTGGTCATTTCAGGGATCACTTGTAAATAGTCCGCTACCAGTGGCAGAGGTGAGCATAGGGAAAGTAGTGACTGCAAGGAGGCGTTGTGTGGTTAGTGACCATAGTGCCAATTTTAATGTCATTTGTACCCAATGTGTCAGTTGTTTGACAAGCATTGCATCTTCCACTCAACTTGATACCTACTGTTTTATAAAATAAACCAAAACCATTGAATGTATGCTGTTTTGGTGGCCATACAAAAATACACACACTAAGGTAGGGGTTATTCATCACATTAAACAGACCAAGGCATTTCTTTTTCAGTCTTATGAGAAATATATAGAGATGTTATGGATTGTAAATCTGATGTTGTGTGCTGGAAGGCATTCATGCATTTTGCATGCACATGTGTTTCAACAATCAAAAACCATGTTTTTTTTGCTATTTTTCCTCTATATGGGCTTGATATGGTACTGTCTAGAAAGTGGTACCCACAGGTAGAGAATTAAGTTATTTGTAATGATTACCTCTGTAACTATGGTAATTGATCCCCTTGCAGGTGATTTTTTCCTACCATGTTTAATTAAGATCCTCTTCTCCATATAGTGAATGACTGGCAACATATGTTATGGCTCCTACAAGTATAAAATATTAAGTCATCGACAAAAATGTTAATCAATAATATATCTCATATTACCATATGTATTATAAGAGAACTTTGTGACACATTTAATATAGTGCAAGTGTGTCGTACTGCTACTACTTGTACATGTGAGAGGGCCAAGTCCTGTGTGTCGTGTTTTCACAAGTGCAGCAAGTAAAACTACAACAAAAATAACCCAAATCAGTAATTTTATACTTGTGCAGCACCCACACTTGCAATATCACATCACAGGGTTCTGTTTTTTATTACATATTCAGAGGTCAGCAAATCCACTACCCCGGGCTCTGCACGGGCTAGCATTTGTTTTGGCTGGACTAGTAAATTTGGACACACACTAGCCCGACAGTCTACTAGTAAATATAACCAATAGTGTATTTCATAGCACATGGTTCAAGAGAAAATCACTGAAATCAGCGAAAGTTTCTATGATCTTTGTGGGGGGTTGAACCAAATCTTACATTCTGTGACTTTGGGGCAATATTACCAATTTCTTCAACTGCAAAGAGGAGAGTCTTTAAATTCTTTGCCACTGTGGTCACTCTGTCAGCGTCTATCATTACTGAAAGCTCATACAGAATCTGTAAAACAATATAATTGCAGGATTATTACAAACATCTTATGATTGTGAAGTGTTTCTTGACAGACAAGGTTTTGAATATTATCGTTCGTGAGATGAACAGATATGCTGTACAGACCAGACCATCTATGCTATTAAAAATCATTTGACGATTGTAACTGCAGTACTTCCTTTTTTCAACTTTAGGTTAGTTTGCACCCTCTTATTATATGATTTCACTTTCTTTAGGATTGATTTATTGCTGTCCACTTGCCCTTTCAAGGATATGGTCACCCGTTTTATTTTTATTTTCGTATTGTGTTTGGCTATGTGTTTGCATTTACAACTTGTACAGTTCCCTTTACATGCACATTTTATCAGTTCCCTGCAAGACTTTGAGACTTCTGGAATTCTTATCCACACTGGTGTCCACAATTCTGACACTATAGTCCAAGAAAAATCACCTGGGGAAGGCATTGCTTGCCATGTTTGGGTGCTTGTTGTCTGTATTCCAGCTTGGCATATTGCTCTCCTAGTATGTTGGAGTAGAGCATCCTGTGTAGGTGGAAATCACCGCGCGCCATCCAGCTTGGAGGAATAACATGCTTAAGAGAAGTCCAACTTCAAGTTCTGGGACCTCATTCCAAGGTATGAAATGCTGATACTTATTTTCATTCAGGCTCACAGAGAAAGTAATTTTTATTTGTATGTTGAAGTCTTGGAAGAGCTGATACCTCTGTTTTTTGCATTGGCTCATCATGTACATTATTCACGGTGGATGCCTGTACATATTCGAGATATGAAGTCCTTACCCGACTATCCAGGATGAATTTGAAAGACGACACCATTAGATCATATCCAAGACCAGTAATAGGTGGCTTGCTGACAAAAAAGTGCTACAACCAATATTTATCAACTTTTATTATAATGCTACTAGTTTTGATAAGGTGGTTTTCATGAATACTTCTAAGGAGGAAAACAATGGCCATGCATAGCCTTACTATTGTAACAGCTAAAAATATTAAACATTACACTGACCTGTTATTCGATAGCCTTCTAAGGTCTCTCTGCTTAGGGACATCTTTCTTTTTCTCTACCATTAACATATTAGGCATTGCCAAACATTCCCTTTCCCAGTCACTCAAGAAACCTAAGAAGTCATCTTGAACCACTGTAAAAAAGAAAAGGATCATTTCTTATGAACATCTGCGAATGATCTATTTGAGAAATAAACTTTCATTGTCATCTTTCTTGTATGTATGTATGTATGTATGTATGTATGTAAACAGTATAAAACAGTGTCAACATGCCAAGTAATGTAAAAATGTCACTATTTAGGTGTCAAAGTGATTAATGTACATACAAGTAAATACAAATTGCCCTCACTGAATATTAATATCAACTGTTGTACAAAGCACCGAGTTAGCCTTTACCTTGAAACGCGCTATGGCTCCTGTTCTTTTTTCCTGTGCCCTCTCCCTTGAAATTTATTTGATACATTCAAGCAGTCGAAGAACTTATCAATCATTGTCACAAAATTGTCTGTTGACTTTGTATCATGCCTCCCCTTGCAAATAAATGCCTTTTGCCACATTATCACTGAGCACCTGAAATAATGAGGTATGAAACATAAATTAAATGGTGATTTATACAATTTGTAGATTTTGGTGATCACTATTAAATCTTTGAAATAAGCAGTCACTGAATAATCAAACATAATAAAAATCAGTTGCAAGTCAGTCAGTACAGACGAAAATGTTTGACATTACACTTTGTGACTTGTGCTGCCAATTTTACTTTCATCCGCAATGAAGGTGTGAGGTGTATGTGTTCGTGAGATATTCTTGGCAGGTATCTCAGGCCAGCAGTGCCATCAGTCCCATTGATGCCAATATCAATTCTACTAAGATTAATTAATTATGTCCATGTAATGTCCTGATGTTGATACTGTCATACATAACACACAGAGGAAAGGGGAAAAAAACATTCAGTATTGAATACATTAATGATTTATGTAATTATGTTATGAACTATGATTTGTACCCCATGTCCTCTGTATCATTGATTTGAATGTTTATCTATGGAACTTAAGTGTGCAATTACTATTATTGTATGTGCAAATACTATGTTATCATGTGCATTGAATAGTTTATTATGTGCTTACCTTAAGTTATTATGTGCATACTGTATTATTCTATGTACAGTTACTATTATTGTATGTGCAAACACTATGTTATTATGTGCATTTAATAGTTTATTATGTAGTTACTATTATGTATGTGCAAACGCTGTTATGTGCATTTAATAGTTATGTACAGTTACTATTATTGTATGTGCAAACACTATGTTATTATGTGCATTTAATAATTTATTATGTACAGTTACTATTATTGTATGTGCTAACACTATGTTATTATGTGCAATGAATAGTTTATTATGTACTGACCTTAAGTTATGTGCATACTGTATTATTCAATGTACAGTTACTATTATTGTATATGCTAATGCTATGTTATTACGTGCATTAAATAGTTTATTATGTATTATCCTTAAGTTATTATGTGCATACTGTATTATTAAATTTACAGTTACTATTATTGTATGTGCAAACGCTATGTTATTATGTGCATTAAATAGTTTATTATTCACTGCTACTACTATTGTATGTGCTAACATTGTTATTATGTGCATTAAATAGTTTATTATATGTACCAACCTTAGGTTATTATGTGCATACTATGTTATTCAATGTACAGTTACTATAATTGTATGAGCTTACATTATGTTATTATGTGCATTAAATACTTTATTATGTACTAACCCTAAGTTATTATGTGCATACTGTATTATTCAATGTACAGTTACTATTATTGAATGTGCTAAAGCTATGTCATAACGTTAACCTGATAGTATATTATGGACAGACTTTAGGACATTATGGCCATACTCAACATAGTACTATATCATTGTTTTGTATGGAGGATTTTGAGAAAAAAAAATTGTTTCCAGGTGAACCAGAAAAAAAAAATTTTTGATCCTGTAATGGCTTGAAAAAAAAATTTGTCATGACAGACAGAAGTGAAAAAAAGAAATTGTCACAATGCACCAGAAATGAGCAAATTTGGAAACCTTATTCTCATGTATTCTTTGGCGGCACGCCGCCATAGGCGCCGCAAATGTTTTTAATACAAGTATAAATTCCTGTTTTTTTCCAGCACTTATCATTAAAACATGCACTATATAGCTCTGCTTTAAACCCAAGTGCACACAAAGTTTTCCTTTCCTTTTCTGACCCAAGAAAACATATTTCAGGATTTTTGTTGCAATATCTCAATGACACAGTCAATGTCTGAAGGGGACTATTTGGTTTGTGTAAATTAAGACAATTTAAAAAAACAAGACAGGAGTCAATAAACTAGTGTTAATATCAATATATTTTTCTTTCAATATAAATCTCTTATAAAGATGTACAAATAAATCTTTCTCAAGTTGACAATAAAAATTGAGGAACAACAAATATAACGAAATACAAAAAATAATATCTTCCCTGACAACTTTGAGGAATTGACTGATTCAAAGAAAAGCAGGTTTAGTACTGATCAGAGTTGATTTTGGAACTGTTCTATAATTTAAAGTTGTAATTTAATGTAGACAGACGTCTTTCATACTAACTGCTAATTCTTCTACTTGCACAGAACAAGTTATTTAGAGGTACAGTTGTGAACCATTGTGACATGGTATAGGTATGAACAACGCATTCAAACTTAATGACTAATTAAAAAAAAAATCGCAATGCTACTCCATTTGAAAAAAAAATTGATGCAGGACTGACAGAAAAAAAATTGCTGTCACTCTGACTGGGAAGAAAATGTGCTCCCATACCTACTTCCTCCACCCCCGAAATCATATGGTTCTCCCCTAAGTTACAGTAGATCTTGATCTAGACGTCACTAGGCGATCTAGTTGCCGCACGAGTTGAACCCCCTGTCTGCCAGCTCCCTGCTTTCTGCCCGGACCGCCCCAAAGCTTCCCGGCACCGATTTCTTAAATCAAGTCGGTCACCCAATCTTCTGACACCAAAACTTAAATTTTCCCCACTCATGTCGAGCACATGAGAGAAAGTGACTCCCTCTGTCATGTCAAGAAACGTGCTGCCAAAGCTGACAGACCTAAATCTGACAGAACAGACTCCATGGCAGACGACAGGACGTGCTCACAAAAGGATAACACAACAGCAACTCAAGTCGGCGCGTGCGTGTTTGAATCTGAGAAAGTGTGCCCTCTAGCGGGGGATCTTAACGAAAGCCCTTAATAAACTACTATATGCACATAACGACGTAGTGTTACCGCATATAATAATAGTAACTGTACATATAATATACAGTATGCTCATGATAACTTAATATTTGCACATAATAAAATATTTAATGCACATAATAACATAGTGTTTGCACATACAATAATAGTAACTGTACATATAATAGTACAGTAGTATGCACATAATAATTTAATATTTGCACATAAACTATTTAATGCACATAATAACATAATGTTAGTACATACAATAATAGTAACTGTACATAATAAACTATTTAATGCACATAATAACATGTTAGCACATACAATGATAGTAACTGTACATAAACTATTAAATGCACATAATGACAGTGTTTGCACATACAATAATAGTAACTGTACATAGAATAATACAGTATGCACATAATAACTTAGGTAAGCACATAATAAACTATTCAATGCACATAATAACATAGTATTTGCACATACAATAATAGTACCGGTAATTGCACACTTAAGTCAGTTGTGGCTTTCCATATTTATCTGTGCAATCACACAGAGGTAAAGTCCTATAATGAAAAAATGTGAAATAAGGCGAAATCATCACGTACTGTCTCATCTCTTCGTCACTGTTGCCTAGATCAATGAAACCAACAAGCTCCCCAGGAGACTTTGAATACACAAGTCCAGACTTAATCTTCATCTCATCGAAAATGAGACAAACATTCTTGTGTTCTGGCATTGTTTTAAAGTCAATGTCTCCCTTAATTCTGTCAGTAATTGCTGTATTTATCCCCATACTGGCCGTAGTGAACTGAGTGTAGTCTTTTAGAGTACTTTCATGGGGAAGGATGAGATATTTTGATATTCTTATCATTTTGTAGGCACTTGGAGATTTCGCGTGCAATGCAGTGCACCATTTGATTATATGTGGGTGCCATCTCCTATGTCTGTTGGACGTTTGGGCGGCTTCCCTCTGTTGTTTCCAAAATGCATAATGTAGACTGCTCTTTTGAAAAGTTGCTGCAACTTCATCATCATTTTTGTCTTCCATCAATTTTGCATAGTTTGTGCGACAACACTTGATTGAAAGTATTTGTAGAAAGAAATGTATAGAGGCGGGAAAGAGGGGCTGTGTGTTAAACTTTCATCGTGCACGAACTTGGTGGAAAATTCTAACATCATGAGACACATATAGTATACTGAGACCAAAGCACATGATAGACTCCTGTACTATAATGATAACCAAGTAATAGTACGCTACCGCCCATAGATCTGCCTTGACGTTTCTGGGCAACAGTCGCCTCAGCACCACTGGTAGGTAGGCATAATGAACACTGTTTGGCCCAACATCCTTTGCCTAGACAGAAATGACAAAAACATGTATAATAAACAATAATCATATTGCATCACTTTCAGAATAGAATCCAAATTTTCGTTTGCAGTGGCACATGATCACTACACACACACACACACACACATACGTACGTACGTACGTACGTACGTACACTAATTGTGAACAGTGTAAGATGCTTATCTAATTCAAAGTCTGCTTATGAAGTTACAATGGAGGTACTTGTTTAAGCTGTTGCAGCTACATTGTAGACAATTTCAACAAAGAAAGAAGACAACCGAGTTATTTTGTTTTATATATCAAATATTTTGATTTTATTTGAATATTTTGATTGCAGTATCAATAAATCATTGTATGTTACTTAAATGGTCCAAGTATTATTGTAAAGTTGCAGTGGGTGTTGTGATTGATGAACTTTGTATTGAATGCATCCTGTTCTTTTGTGCAAAGATACTGAGCATGAGACAATAAGTAGATCAGATTTATCTCGCACTGTGCATCTGTGTGAACAAAATACCTTGGACTAACATGCATATTATCCCAAATAATATGATGGTGCTGGGCTGATGTAAATGAATACTGTGCACACTGGCAGTAACAGCACTTCCTCAATATTTGTAAATATCAAATAACTAATTCTCTTTTAATTGAATAGAACTTTTACAGACATGTCACATTTACACTAACCAAACACCAGTGAATGTATGCATGTCTGGAAGTACTAGTAAAAGTTTGGCTCTAAAGGGGGGGGGGGAAGCATTTATAAGTGTGCACTGCACATCACATGCATTAAATAGTGCTGCTAGGAGTATCTGTGTACTGCATAATTACAATTCTGAAAATGGCAGCTTGTTTTGATCCATTCCGTGATTCATGTGTTCCTTTGTACCAACACCACAACTTGTCCTCATATATATGATGTACAATCATTTCATACATCCATTCATTCATTCAAAATACCACACCAAATCAGTGTGATGTACACTGTAGGAAATCTTTAAATGATACATTGTGATCTTTTGTGTCCTATCATTGGTTTGAAACACTGGGAACGTTTTCTGCCCGACACCACAGTCTTGTTGTATACACATGACTTGTATGTGCTCCCTCAGCATACTGGAACTTGTCCACTTTCTGGTGCCGTCTTTGTTCTTCTTTCGCTTATGTTGCACACTTCGCCTAGCCTTATAATCTGCATCTCTAACTCTTATTCTATCTACCGAGTACCATAATGACCTCATAGTGGAACTGGCTACCATTCCGCTTTCCTGACACAATGGCACACAAAACTTCAAGAATCCACTGTTGAAGGTTGGAACAGCCAGATTTACACCTAGTTTCACTTCTTCAGATCCGTGACGCTGGTCTTTTGGCAGGACGGACCAGAGACAGTGATGTAGACTTTCATTTTGATTGTGTGTGTAGCATGTTCTTGCGCCCTGGAGTAACTTTGAATCAAACAACGACTTGTCATATGTTGTTTCACATTGATTTTTCAAGTAGGAAGCTATGATAACATTGTTTTATAAATTAAAAATTGAAAGTAAATACCCAATCATATCCTAACAGTATTTTATAATTCATACCCAGAGTTGAAAGACAAACTGGGAAATCCACATACAGAAAGGACACTAACTATTCAACACTTTATAATCAAAATTAGTGTGTTAGTTTGTCATTGAAGTCTTTATCATTTCAGCTTACCTTTGTTACTTTTTATTGCAATACCATAGAAAACTTGAAAAGCGTTGACCATTTGGTTTGTCAATCGGTTTCGCACTGTAAGCCCCTTACCATCAAGTTTGCCACCTGAAACCAGTAGAGATTGTAAGAAAAGTAATCAATATTTTTAAATCCACAATATTGTCACAGTTACAAGGTGGGAGATTTAATCCTAAATCCCCTTATTGTATATGATGTGCTGCCATTGATTGCCAAACATTTCTTAATAAACATACGTACCTCTTACCTTTGTGTTGGTCTATCAACTTTCTCAGGTGTGTCCCCATTCTTTTCTGGATATGTCCTACACAATCATGCTTTTCAACTTCAGTGCTGTCCTACGACTAGACATGTTTGACACTGCGAAATGCTGAACTATCTCCGTCACCAATGTATTCGGTATACCTGTTGACAAACACAGTGAGTCGCAACTACTTCATTCCTTACAATGAAAGTGTATAATATTTCAATTACTTTTCTACCATGCCATCAATAAATAATCTAGACAGACACTTAACACGATTCTGAAATTACTATATAATAGACCAAGTTTCACGGATAAGATTAGCTTTGGTGGGGTGGGGCATGTTCTTGTGTGGGCAAAAGTTTCCTACCTGAAATTCTGCCTCTCTTTTGACCTTTCAAACAGCACCCTGTTCTTCCATACTCTTTGCCGATCAATCATGATTCATTGTACATTGCGGCTCATGCTCCAAGAACCATTCCATGTATGTCATGTCCTTGGGTTTGTCTTCCCATGTTTGACATTCCCGACAGAAAGAACAACAGAGATGTTTGTCCAGCACTTTACCTGAATGATAAAGAAAAAAGGACATTTTATTAATCTAATAGAGTAACCTTCAAATAATATCTTGGGAACATGGATGAGCAGTAGTAAATGTGCTAGGTAGCGAAATACAATACAAAATTCAATGAAAATATAAGTGTGTTTCGATTCTCAGTTGACACAGTGCAGAACATGATTAGGCAAAACATTTTGTTATGTTCCAATAACCTTCAACAGCTTTTTATAGCTGACCCTTTGACTGACAAACAAACAAACAAACAAAAATTTTATTACAAATGTCGGCAATTTTATTACAAATGTCGTCAGTTTATTAAAAATGTCATGCAAAAAATTTAGATTTGATGACAGTACCACCCTATGTGATCATAATATGGCAAAATGCCTGATGCATTGTATGAATTTTGTCTTCTGAATATACATGAATGTGTCTTCTGATTACTAGCTGAAAGAAAAAAAAATTGGAATTTCATGGAAATTTATTTTAAAATCCAATCCAAAAATTGTTTTAATGGTATCTCCATTCACCTGTCTTACACCTAAACAACTATCGAAGATGTCTTGTCAGCAACACATGGTTTGTTTTTGAGTGGAAGTAATTCGTCAAAAAATAAAATTCTGATATGGTCTGAACCACACACAAAATGTAACAAAATAATCCCACCCACCCTATTTTGAAATTGGTTGAACAACAAAAATTAAAAAAATTAAATTACTTTATTACCTACCCTATTTTGAAATTGGACATTATTGGAACAATAAAAAAAAATACTTTAGTAGTTGCCAAGGTAAATAATTATGAAAAAAAACACTTCACAAAAGCTTGTAACACTCTTGGCTACTAAACCGTTGAACCGTGTCAGTTCTTAGGAAAAGTTTTGATTGGGCCAAAAAATACTACTAGGAATATAAACATACTGGGAGAAAAATAGTTGGTGTGGAGGAGGAACACCTTCTCTCTTCTTGTAAAGAATTCAAAGCTGACTAAAAACTCGTGTGAACTGATTACTTCTGTTACATTGCTTTTTGACAGAAATTGTGACATAAAAAGTAACGGGAAAACTCCATACTCGCGAGAGTGCTTTACATTTCTTGTTTCTAAATTTATCATCTACTTATAAACCATTTTACAAGCATAAACTTAGTCTCTTGGTCAAAAAAGTTCAAATTCTTTGGAAAGGACTTACCCGTAAATGCTCTCGCTTCTCCGGACAACTTCGTGACTGGTCACATTTCAAATAAGTGGTGGAGTTCTGTTGTGGTATCAATATCGATGGTACCGCGTTCACCCTTAGTTTTCTTCTCTTTTGAAAAGACCAAGTTTTAGACATTTTTGTAGACACTTGGTCTTCGAACGCAGTGTGCTCAAAATGAGTACTGCATACTTCACTATATGGCGACAGTTGCCACTTTTTCCGGGTTATTTTGACGGCTTTTATCCCTTGCCTTCTTATGGGAGCATCTTGAGGAAAGCAATGTAAGGTGATCGAATCACTGTGAGTTACTGCAGCCTCCAAAAACACAACGTCGAACCATTGTCGACTAACGGTACTGCCAAAGTGTACCGCTAGGCTAACAACACCAAGACCAGGTTGGCCTCATGGATGACATAATATTACCAATGTAAACAACATCTTTGGCAGGGGGCAGTATGAACATACTAGTGTAAAGAAAGAAATAGAATTGCAGTGTCCCTTATATTATGAAATGTGTAGGGGGATTACTGTAATGAAGTCATGCTGTGGATTGGATGAGATTTGGGGTATCTCATTTCCTGTGTAACACATTACAACCAGTGATAGGCAAGCAGTTACAAGCATATCTCATTACAAACTAACTATAAACAACAGGATTGGATCTAATAATACTTGGCATCACATGTTGGAGGTACAGAGACATATATGGTATGATAAGAACAACTTTATCACTGCTCTATGTGGAACACCAGGACAACTTGAAAAGTTGTTTGTTAATGTGGGCTATTGTGTAAAGAGGCCATAAACTGTTCACATCACTTAAAGGAATGTAATACTTGTTTGTACTTCCAACATGCTATGTCAAATGTTATCCAGCCAATTAATTTGTTTACATTTCCAGATTGTACCAAGTTGGATGTAACTGAAATGAATGTCAGCATATTTTAGAAACTACTCTCAGTAGTTTGTGGAAGGCTTCTTTTTCAGGTGGGCAGTTTGTTCATCATGACAGTTCACAATTTTCTGCCTAAGCATTTTACAATTAGGGCAGGTAAGATCCATTCTTCATGGAAATCCAATAGTTCCCTTTGTGCCTGCTTCCAGAAATCTGCATCAAACTGGATCCGTATCTAGTACACGGGGAAATCCACATGTGTGAAAATGATGAGATATGCAATCGAACAATTCACACCTGTCATCGCCATTTCCATTTGAACTTGACAATAGCACTTATGGCGTGCCTTAATACACATTGTTTACACGACAAAATGCAAAAGCGCTCTCATTTTCTTTCCTTTTTATGGCCGCCATTGGTGAAAACTCTCTACTAGCTGAGAGACTCTGCACCTCTACTACAGCATCGTTAGGATCAGTTACTCCAACCCTGTCAGGAGATGCCGCTAATTTACCATTTTCCATTTTCAGAGTGAATGGGTCTTTACAATGGTAGTTAACTGATCTTCAAACACATATATAGCAATATCTTCATGGTCATTGCGATATTATATATGCTTTAATTTTTGTTGCTCTCCAGGCTGTTCCACCTTGAAGGCAGGCGTTATTTTGTTGGTTGGATTTCAAGATCCACAAATAGTCCTTGCAACTGGTACCTGTAATCTGTCCCTTACATACTCACCTACATATATTATTATCTTGTATGCCAATTGTATCATTTTCAATCTTGATGCATTCTTCAGCAGAAACTGAAAGCTCAGAAAGTACAATTTCCTCAGGTGACTTTGATGATTCTTCCTCTTCTTCACTTAGTTCTGAGGGAGATGTTTCAAGTATATGGTGAAGGCATGTGAAGTGGCCAATAGTGTTCAGATCTGACTCCATTTCATCCTGGTTGAGTGTGGTATGGTTATCTGGGATGACTTCATAAGCCAATCCATTCCTTTCCACTACCAGGCCCTCCTTCCAGTGTCACATGCTTTTGCACACCATCTTGCTGAAATGTAAGAATTGGTCTGATTACGAAGTGAATTTGAATAGAATTGACCTGCCTGTAAAATCCTATCAAAAACTTCTATCAGTGAAATGACCCAGCTTAAGCTATCTGGTTCATAAAGTGGCAGTACATTTTTTGAAGCATATCCAAATCACTGCTTTCCAGCACAGAAGGTTTTATAGGGTAAAGGAACCTGGCTATCATTTTTACTGAATGCGATGCCTTGTAAATGTTCACTTGATTGTTTTCTAATCCCTTCAAGTGTCCACTTGTCACTTTTATTACATTTTGCCCTAAGAGCAATTTTCTTTCACAGGATTGAAGTGCCAGTAGGAACCAGACAATCATTGGTAGCTCAGATCAGAGGGGGCTTGTATTTCTAATTTATTTTAACCTTTCACATTTTGTCTCCACAACAACATTCCTTATGACAAAAGTGTCCAAAATTACTATTTGATTTTTTTATCCATACGTCATCGCGAATGAATTTAGAAATAAATAAGCAACATTTGTCAGAGTCCTGCACATAAGACTAATCATACTGCTCTTTCCAAAGGTGGCAGAAATTTCTTTTAAGGTTGCTGCAAATCTTATACTCTTACCCCTCCTCTTTGTATTTTCTATATAATAAAAGGCATCTTCAACCTTGTCGAAGCAATTAGCATCTTTCTCTTGACAATAAAATAGCTATGCTACATTACAAAAGAGTACCAGTCTATAATTGTTTATCTTTGTGTTTAGGTTTTTGACTACAATAGTGAGTTCTTTCATCTCTTCTGGTATCCAATCCTGCAAAATAAGATATATATAGTCAAAAACACAGCAAATGAACTTTGGCAATTATATGTGAGGCTTTCTTACATTTATTATTGACTTTAAGTTTTTACTTCACTCCTGAACAGTTCAGCAATCTTACCAATCCATTCCTGTCCACTACCAGGGTTTATTACCTTCTTTCCAGTGTCACATGCTTTTGTACACCATCTTGCTGAAATGTAAGAATTGGTCTGATTACGAAGTGAATTTGAATAGAATTGACCTGCCTGTAAAACCCTATCAAAAACTTCTATCAGTGAAATGACCCAGCTTAAGCTATCTGGTTCATAAAGTGGCAGTACATTTTTTGAAGCATATCCAAATCACTGCTTTCCAGCACAGAAGGTTTTATAGGGTAAAGGAACCTGGCTATCATTTTTACTGAATGCGATGCCTTGTAAATGTTCACTTGATTGTTTTCTAATCCCTTCAAGTGTCCACTTGTCACTTTTATTACATTTTGCTATCGAACCTGTACACATTGACAAGCTATCTAATATATATGATCATATAAATCACATTCTTGTGTAATCTGCAATGTATGAACTGTAACACCTTGCATGAATTTTCTCATTAATTGTATTTCAATAGAATGACAATTTGTTGGGAAACTGCCCAAAATACCATTATATCTTTCACAAGAAAATACACAAAATGAATAAACAGGCCCATAATCAAGCAAGCAATCTCTTAAATGAAGATAGAGATGCATATTTGGTGTGCAATTTTGCTGTCCATACAGTTTTTCAAACTTCTTACAGAACAGTCTTAGATAGTTGTGTGCTTCTTTGATCTTCACTTTTGATATTGTTCGTGAACCCAGTATTCGACAGGTATGCACAAACAACTTCCAACATTCATAGTGTTCACCAGTAATAATGTCTTTTATGGCCATCAGCGAATAGATAAATGTCCAATTTTCCCATTGGTCAGCAGTAAATCGTGAAAAGCCAGAGCCTATTTTGCTAGGAATGCGACCTTCCCTGATGGAATATTGATGTCATGTACTCTTTACTGTATCTTTTCGAAGTCCTTGTCCTGAAAAAGACCTTTCTTTTTCTGTATTTTAAGGACATGTTTTGCAGATCCGAGTAGCAGGTTATGCATAGGATCTATCACTACAAATCTGACTGCATCATAGTATGGTAGGCGTAATACATTGGTATACCTTGCAGCGTATGCTTTTTCTCTTTGATCTGTCTTTCTCTTTGTAGTTTGTTATTAATAATATAAGAATTGTAATTGAATTGGGGATGAAGATTAGTGACCATGTGATGTTTATTAGAAATAAATGTGATCTGATAGGAGCAGAGTACTGGTTAGTGTTCTAGTATGTGCGGCCTGCAAAAACATATAAATTTGCATAATGAATTTTATAAACATAAGATATCCAACTAACCCATTTCAAATGCAATAGATACATTTGTTTAAAATAATTTACTGGACCATTGTTCATCGCATCTATCCATGAGCAATTGATAGTAGTATTAACTTACCTGCCCCACATCTTCCATCCAGCATCCAGGACCCTTTGTGAGTAAAGTTATGATGTCATAAATCTTGAGTGGTTTTTGGTCTAAATAGACCACTTGTCCATCTCCATCCTTTTTAATCATATCTTCCGCGACAACCCAAAAGTTGTGTTGTCCTCCAACTGATACTTGATCAGAAGTGATTTTTTTGGATGCAGACGAATAGCCAACAACAAATGCTTTGACTGCATCAGTCATAGTGACCGTGGATTCTGTGGAATTAAGATCAGAAAACTGTGTCAATGGTAGCATGTATAAGAATAGACAAATATCATTTTTTGCTATTTCAAGACTCCTGAGAATTGGGTTCTGAAGATTTGCATTAAGGACCAAACTCAAACCATACACAAGAGAGGGCAGAGTAATTTGCATGTGGCAAACTATATTAATGGTAAAGCAGGATATTGTAATATTTCCAGAATGCAACAGACCTTGCACAAAAGAAATTTAGAGGGCCACATAACTCTACAGTCTGTGGTCAAACTTATATATAGAGGAACAGTGATAAAGCTGATTTTGGTCTCCTTTACCTTCCATTTGCCAGAAAAAAATAATTGATTGTTGGCAATCATGCACCATGTGATAAAACATCGTTCACACATTGTAATTTGGGGGCATCATAAAAGCAGTCCAGTTTAAATTGTCAGAATGAAGTTTCTTGATACAGTGACCTTTGAAAGAAACACAATGGAGTGCTGATCAGCATACTGTTTCTTCACCACTTTTTGATCTGCATACAAAGAGCAATTTTCTCTCACATGATTGAAGTGCCAGTAGGAACCAGACAATCATTGGTAGCTCAGATCAGAGGGGCTTGTAATTCTGATTTATATTAACCTTTCACATTTTGTCTCCACAACAACTTTCTAATTGATTTTTTTTATCCACACGTCATTGACAAATGAATTTAGAAATAAATAAGCAACATTTGTCAGAGTCCTGCACATAAGACTAATCATACTGGTCTTTCCAAAGGTGGCAGATATTTCGCTTAAGGTTTCTGCAGATCTTATAAATACTCTTACCTCTCCTCTTTGTATTTTGTATATAATAAAAGGCATCTTCAAGCTTTTTGAAGCAATTAACATCTTTCAATGTCCTCTTGACAATAGATAGCTATTCCACATTACAAAAGAGTACCAGTCTATAATTGTTTATCTTTGTGTTTAGTTTTTTTGACAACAATAGCAAGTTCTTTCATCTCTTCTGGTGTCCTATCCTGCAGAATAAGATATATTTTTTTATTGACTTTAGTCATTTTGACTCTAAAACTCGTCCTAGATCCTGTAACTTGATCTTTCACTCTCACCCATGCCTTACCCTAAAGTAGACGACAGAGGCCATTCATACTCATATGTTGGCTCCCCTGTACGTCTTCTTATTTCATCTAATTTGACATTCTGTTTGAGTGCATGACCATCGGCCCAAGAGTTACTAATTGTCAATCATGGGGGGAACCATCTTCCTAAAAAGCAATCTATAACATCTCCCAAATAATCAACTGCCCAGCAAAAGGTGTATGTAAGGTGTGGGCAGTGTCAACAAGAAATGTTGAGGAGAAACCTTAAGAGACATTCTAAATTAAAACACAAGAACATACCAAAGACAGCAGTAACGGAACAATCTTACCACAATGAATCTTGGTCGACTCTAAAAATATATGAGAGAGAGAGAGAGAGAGAGAGAGAGAGAGAGAGAGAGAGAGAGAGAGAGAGAGAGAGAGAGAGAGAGAGAGAGAGAGAGAGAGAGAGAGAGAGAGAGAGAGAGAGAGAGAGAGAATAATGACGTCAAACCTTGTGCGCATGCTCATCTTATTCGCAGACGATAGATTAATAACAATATACAAATATAAATAAACTTTTGTCAACAACACTCTGAGTCTCGTTTACAAAAACATCGATATGGATGCAGAAGTTCGCTGTAAATATGGCAATGGTAGGTCACAGTTTTTGGGTGACAGGTCAAGCTGGAACAGGTAAAACAAAAACACTCGGACTAATAATAGAGGAGTTACAAAAGACAGAAGTAGTGGAAGTTATCGAATTATTGCAAGCACTAGAATAGCTACTTTACAACTAGCGAAATACAAGGCAACAACTCTACACCGGTTTGCCGGACTGATGGACGGACGTTTTGAGGACGGAGAACTTGTAAGAATATGTGAAAGCGAGGAGATTTCTAAATCCCGAGATAAAATTAAAGCTGTCGACACCCTCGTAATCGACGAAATTTCCATGGTTTCTGCAGCAACGCTTGATCAACTTGATATAGTTTTGAAGGCAGTTCGGGAGTCAGATTTACCTTTCGTCGGAGTTCAGTGTTTTTTGTGTGGAGATTTTAGACAATTGCCCCCTGTCCCAAATCGCTACGGCGACAAAGGTAATTATGCTTTCGAGAGTGTGGTATGGAAAAGTGCCATACCACACGTAGTTACTTTATCAACAATTCATCGTCAGAAGGATTTGGTTCAAGCCGTAAACGAAATTTCACAAGGGACCATGTCTGAAAAAACATACTGTTTGTTGAACAGGTTGAGCGGCAGACCCTTGCCACCCGGGAAGGAGCCTGGTAAGTTTAAACTTCCTTATGTAATACAACTTTTGAATGTAAAACAGGTGGCACTGCCAATAAAAAAAATATCGATAGTATGAATATGATAGTATTGATACAAATAAATTACGTAGTGTCTTGACCCATGGTAAAGTAAAATCATTTCACTTGTAGTGCATCAGACAAATTCTACTATTTCGTCAGTTAGTGGCAAATCGAAAATGCTTACGACTAAAGTGGTTTATGGTCTATATAAAGTCGATGTTTATTTTTTTTATTTGCGGTTAACCACAACCGTGTATGCTAGCTGTAATCGTACGCGCGCGCAGGTACGATATCTCAATATGGGGTTTTGTTTATTTTCATACCATGTTGCGTTTCCTTGGCGACAATAAAGTTTTGCAACATTTGCATGCGTTGTACTCGAGTTCGTTAGCATATTCAACTTCAATACATATATACTTACACGAATTTCACCCAATTTTGGTTTATATAAAAGTATCCAAGTATTATACAATTCTTGGTATGTACAAGCACCAATAGTTCAATCAAAACTGAAATTCTAGAAAAATGTATTTTCCACAGAAAGACGTTACATGGCATGTTCGTCTACGCTGCTAACATTATCAATAGTAATACCAATATGCCATGTTGAAATGGGTTTTGTGTATAATTTAAATTTGCCGTTAATTTATCAGTGAAGCAGAGTTTCCGCTGCCCGCTCGCCAAATCGCAAAATGCGAATAAAATCTGCATTTGGCGAGAATATTTTTGATACAATTAGCTAAACTTGCGAATCCAATTTAGAACAGGCACCAGAGAATCTATGCGTAAATGCCCGGGTTTCTTTGTCGCAACGTGGAACATCCGTAATTTAAACTACATTGTATTACATTTAGAAGGAAGTAGTGTACACACGGTGCGTCCCTCAAAAGTTAAACAAATCATAAAATTGTTACACAAGCAATGCAAACAAACGTCCCTTCCAACAAACTTGTAAGTTCCTTTGTATATGGCAAGCCAAACGTTGCAATATTCTTTAAAAAACTATTTTCTTGTTGTATAACTTCCATTCATGTTCCATAGACCTATTTTCTTTCTGTAAAACGTACATTTTTGTTGTTCAAATCCAAGTTTGCCTTGGTCAAATCTACGTTCTTTTTACTAAAGCACATGTTTTCCTGCTTTAAAAACTATTTTCTTGTTGTATAACTTCCATTCATGTTCAATAGACCTATTTTCTTTCTGTAAAACGTACATTTTTGTTGTTCAAATCCAAGTTTGCCTTGGTCAAATCTGCGTTCTTTTTACTAAAACACATGTTTTCCTTCTTTAAAAACTATTTTCATGTTGTATAACTTTCATTCATGTTTGTCAACGGAAACCGAAGAGTAGTCTGGGTAACCAAGATTGTTTCGTTCGACATAGAGGTCTCTCTAACGTCTATCGGCTGAATGGTCAAAGCCACCCTGCGGCTGTGGTGGCAATTCGGTAGACTGTAATGGCGGCATCATCATCATCGTCAGTACCGTGCTGTACAGAAGGGGTTGCGATAGTGCACATACATGTACCTCTTGATGAGGACGGCCATCTGTATAGACGGAGTATCGTAGCCCAGTTTCCCAATGCCAACGGTTTACGGTGGCATTGGGATGGCATACAAATGGCCGTTCGATACGACGGTAGTCGAGATAGATTTATACCACCGAATGGTAATTGGAATCATAACGGAACGTATACAGTTATTCAGGCAACCAGCGGCGGGGTGATAAGTAAGTATTGATGCTTACACAATATTACAGTTCCCCAGTGCCTCTGCCCCTCCTTATTTTTTATGCAAATTTTTATGGCAATCCTTTGAAGATTCAAATCACACATTTTATTTTCATATTCTGTCGCTAGATTAGGTGTTAATTGTAAATTTGTGAAAATATGTAAAGCCAGGCTCTATTTCTTTTATGGCTCTCTGCCCAGTGAGTAGTTGTATTGGTTTTGTTTTCACACGAGATATTGAACCCTAATAAATCATTAAATGTGATAGGTTTTATTACTAATTTAACCAGCTGTCTTGCCAACTCACCCCCCTCTGTGAGATATCTCACTCCAAAATTACTATGGTTGCTTAATACATTTAGTTTGATATCAGTCAAAGTGTGGTCATTAAGTTTTCATACTGTAATGCGGAGAAAGTGACATCCGCATTATCCAAAAAAAAGAGAGGTTTGCTCAGAAAGATAGGACCAGATAATTTCAATATATGATTTCAAAATAAATTACGATGAGTTAAATAGTTAGGAAATTAGGAAAATGCTTCTCAAGAACTAACTTTTGAAAATACTTGTAGTGTGTGGCTGTACCTAAAATCAGTGATAGAAAATGAATTACTTTTTAACAGGTCAAGCTCGTACTGCGGTTAGCAATATTTCGCAGCTAGCCACTGCAGTGAGTCAAGGGTTTGATTCGAGCAAGCAATCAAGTTCAACATCAAACTTCAACCCTCGACGAGCCGCAGTATACAATGCATATAAAAGTGGAAGAAAAACCCGAGAACTGGCAAGGGTGACACCAAAAGCCAAGCAGGTCCTAAGTAAACCAATGAGGGTTTGCTTTATCGTGGAATGTGAAGTTCCAACAAAGTTGTTGAAGAACCTAATCATAATGGAAGCACAAATAGATGTCTCTCCGGAAGACAGGGAAATTGCTATAAGAAGCAAATTGAGAGATGTATTTGCAAGTGTTAAGATCAAACATTCTACAGGTAAACCATTCTCCTAATGTGATGTTATAAAATCAGAACAGTGCTGGCAACAGTTGTATTTCTCCACTTGTTGATATCCAATAGGTTATACCTGTTAGCCTTTAGGAATACAAGTCGTCATTAACACTGGTTGACCCACAAATTTAAACGAAAGGTAGCGATATACAAACGTAAATGTACCTGTTTTGACCTGTCAGTCTCGGGTCCTGGATTGGGTTCAATGCCCGCTATGATCAGCAACATTTTCACAAACATAAATGCTCCGAGGACCATAACAGTAGTATCGTCAAAATGTTTACGTGATTCACATCCTCTGAAGCATCCTCCTATACGACAACGATATTGACTCAAATCGATTCCCATGAAGAAATAATCCTGCAGTGAAAGAATAGCCCGTTGTTTATTTATACTTTTATAGTGGTACGTTTCATATTTTAAAAGGAGAATGTTTGTTTTACTTTTATTGTAGTATAAATTTAATAGGGCAAATATTTGTATTTTAGAGAAAAAAATCAAGAATCCAGCCAGTTTTCACAGCTATAAGGGAGGGGAGAAATACACAATGTCAGTAGTCAAGACAGAAATTATACATGTATTATAATTGGAACTTCAGAAACAGAACAACAAGCCATTTCCTTTTTGAGTCTTCTCCTTCAGTGATAAAGTTTACTTCAACTTTGGTGGCATTTCTATTTTATTTGTATGCTATTTTTTCAGATGCTTCAAGGAGTAAGAGTCATCTGTATGCTCCTCAAAACAAGTTTGCAATACTGAAAGAGCTACTGTGAATGTACCAGTACACTCTTGCTTTCAAGGAACTCTGAATACTAAAGATACAGGGAAAACAGTAGCTATTTCTGAAGAAAAGCTGAAAGAACAGTATAGTTTCATCTATCATAAAACTCCAACAAAGATAGAACATGCATTAGCAAAATACTTTCTCATTGCGTATGTGTAGTTCACATGCGGATCTGAAACTTTCATTAGGTGAGAAAGCATATCAGCTTTGGGCTCTCAGAGGGAAAAAAACTTAGAACAAATCTTCTAGTACAAGTTGTTACTGTAGAAGAATTCAATGAGTGCAAATCAGTTGTTGAGGCGACAACAGGGAAGGCATTGAGTAAATATAACTGTGAGAAAAATGCATACCATCAAGTGAAAAGTATACTGGTGTCATGAAAAGCATTACCATTACGGAGTCGGTCATTTCCCCGATGATACAACTGATTTAAAGCTAAAACCTGTTCTAGAAATTAGGAATGCAGTATGACTTTTACCAATTTTAAGCATAATTTTGAAAATGATGGAAATATTCGGAGCTATTATTACATTGCAGCAAACTGTACCGCGCGAAGGTATTAATTTAGAGCCCTGTCCCTCATCAAACCTCAACGACTTCAGCCATGATGAAAGACACATGCTGCTCCGACGTAAGCAAGGGGTGGATGGGAGGGGGGGGGGGGTAGACGGCAGTGTTCTGCCAAGGTTTCCAACAAGGGACAAAGGCCCCTTGGTTGCAAAAAGTGGTGTCAATTGACAGGGAGTGGGGTCAATTAATATTGTCTATGAAATATTCATATAGATTATCACAGACCACTATAGAGATACTGTGGTCTGAGATATTCCATTACACATAGACTATTACCTAACTACATAAAAACATTCCATTCATAGTAACAGTTCCCAGTAAGCTATTTTTTTCGAAAATTGTGTTCTACACATTACACCTTAGAAAAACAATTCAATTAAGATTATGTAATTTTAAGTCATTTCTACAGAGTATATTATATATTATTTAGAAAGATTGGACAGCCAGGTAGTCACAATTTTTAATCTGAATATCAATGAATAGCAGTGCTCAAATTTATAATTCCCTTTTTTTCAGACAAGGACAAAGATCAACTTCAAAATAAGTCACAGTGAACATATGATTGAATAAAAACTTTGAGAAATCCTAAACTTGTAACCACTTGTTTCATTTTTATAATTGTTAGTACACTGCTGTGTTTATCATTCCCTCTTCAAGTTCATGACATTTTGAAGAAGAAAAAAATCCCTGACTTTAAAAAGTACCAAATGTGAACGAAAAACTTACAAATAATACAGTCCAACAAACTTTAAAAATTATTTATTTTTTATTAATTAACCGTTACTGGCTCTGTAACATGATTTGGTCCTGCTATATCAAATGACAGCATAGCTAGTTACATACCGTAAACTTGATACGGAAAGCTGACATTAGGTGTCCCTGAAACTCAGCAATTGAATCTTTAACTAAAACTATCAACAACGTTAAAGTTGGGATGCTTTGTAAATACCACAGCAATTTTTTTCTTCTGATTTGCACAATAAGTTCGTTCTTCATGTCTGACCGGGCGCACATGCATCGGCCGTCTATAGTGGCCATGCCAGTGATTACGCATTGATTCAGTGCCAAACATTCACATGTCACTCAAACCCAATAAGAAGGTGCAATTGATGTCCAGCGATGTTTACTTTAAAATGATGGAAGGATATATGGAAATGATATGTGCTAAGACAAGGGGCACCTTAGGCTTCCTAAAACGAAATTTACTGCGTTGTCAAATTTTATTTGGTTACATTTAGACCCTTCGATATACCCAAAAATGAAATGTACGTTACTGTCCCGATGCCAAAGTAACTATGGAATTAATAAGAAAAATATACTGAAAACTTGAAGGAAACTTAAGCGTTTTGTTTAAACAAAGTTATGAATGTATTACCTTGTTTATCATGGAAAGCGATTCCCACATTGTTTCAAATATATGTTTTCAGAGACACAAATGTGGCTGTCCCAAGGTTACGTGAAATGTGCGTTACCGAAAATTAACAGCATCTGATGGTGTACAATTTTGTACCTGATATATACAAAATATGACTCCAAATATTCCTTACATATCCAAGGATTCACGGCACATGTTGAAAATGTCATACATTAACAGTTCGCATTGCCAATGCGTTGCAAAGGCACGTAAGTGGCAGAGTAATTTTTGTGGGGAAATGTACGTTACTCCCTATATATTTGTTATCGATCAGAAAATGGGTAACATACATAGATAGACATATAGAGGTCTCAAGCGTACAGAAGCTGACAAAGTAACAGTATCGTCAAGCAGCTGCTCGTTAATTTGGAGTGGAATATCTATGCGAAAAAAATGTACGTTACTGAAATGTACGTTACTGAGTTCACGAATTGGAGGAGACAAAACGTAAACAAGCTTATTCTAGGGATATCACGTGTTTACTGTCGTCTGCCATTTTCCAGCAAGCCACGCAGAATAGGGCTATCTCGTCATTCTATCGTCATTCAGACGGACGTTTTCACAGCTTGTGAGGTATATATGTTGCAAGTAGTTTTTCATGGATACGGCAGTTTAAATACTTACTGACAAAGATGTGTATATTTTGAAAGACAATAATCAAGTCTACGTTGTAATCGTCAGTAGCGTTCAACTGTTTGGCCTGGTAATAGAATTTTGCTCCAGTAAGAAGCGAAATGTACGTTACAGAAGGTAACGTACATTTCAGACAAACAAGTGGTACATTCACAAGTGTCTGCAATTTTTATTTTCAAATGAACCTCCACGGATAGATTTTCAGAACTCTCCATAATGATTGTATAACAAAGTCGTGGTGAACAATTTTAACTAAACTCATTTTTAGATATCATATCATGCGCAATTTATGCAACATATATAATCTGTTAGGATTCATTTTAGTTAAAATCTTGTTACTCCAAATTATCCACGTCACAGTCTCGTTTCTGTAAATTGATTTGCAACTATTTTTGTCAGTAAAGATTTTATGATACCATTGACTAATAAAAATCATACCGATCCATTTACCTAATTCTTATATCACTGACAACACATTGGTAACGTACATTACAAATTGTGGTAACGTACACTTCACAAAATCATCCTCGTCATTGCTTGGCGTCTAGGCTATAGGTAAAACACAATGAAAGTGTCTTATAACAGTGAACTGCATTGTTTTCCAGATAACATGGCAAAATCCCGAGCCGAAATCCAACGAGCATACAGAGAGAGAAAGAAGCAAGGGGGAGGGGGATAATTATTTAGAGAGAGAAAGGGTTAGAAGAAACTACATTCCCTCGTCAGAACGTAATCGTGTTAAGCTACTTAAAAGGAACGAGCAGAACAGGGTGCGATTAAAAAGATACAGAGAGAGAAAAAAACAATTGTTAGAAGCTCTAGCCCAAGATACAGAATCAGACACTGCTTTAGAAACTAGTGGATATGAGAGTCCTGGCGAGTCTATCTCTCACGAACCACTTCGAGTCAGGCTTCGATTTCCTAACGCTCGCAGATTAGGCCCTCAGCGAAGAGTAAAACGAACGTTAGCCATTGCCTATAGAAAAATAGCAAGGTTAGAAAGCAAGTATGAAAAGCTGCAGAAGACACACGAAACCGTAAGAAAACGTCTAACAAGATCTAAGAAAAAGACAACAAAACAACCCAGTACCCCTAGAAGTAAAACTGAGGCACTCATCCACAACGCGAAGTTGAATATAACTCCGGCACGGCACATACGAAAGCAACTTCTTCTGGGTAATGTCGTTTTGGCCGAGGTCGGCAAAGCCAAAAAGGCAATTCCAAGGTCAAAAATGCAGGTTTTGCACCAAGTTGTTGCTGGAAAAATAACCAAAAAATACCGATGTATGCGATCACTCAGCGGATCTACGGGGCTAAGCCGCAATCGACTGTCGAACGTATCGACTAAAGGAATTACATGGTCACAAAGGAAACGTGCTCGAATTTTTCACTGTCATAAAAAGATCGTGTTAGCGTTTCTGCAGCGAGATGATAATAGTAGATCGCAACCAGGCAAAGCGGATGCGAAAAAAGTTGAAGATAGCCAAAGGCTGCAATCCAGAGTATTGACAAACTATATATCTATCCTGTTTGCGAAGTTTCAGGCAGAAAACCCAGACGTCAAAATTTCTCTTGAAACATTCAGACGTATGCGACCAAGGCACATCTTATTGACATCACTGATAAGCCGACATAGCTGCCTATGTACAAAACATCAGAATATGGCACTGCAAATGAAAACACTTCGGCGACACTGAGTATCTGTTCCCTCCAACCCAGAAGTATTTCTACGAGAAAGTCATGACCTGGATGACATCATGAAGAAACTGTCATATACCTTGAAGAAATCAACTTGAGCATCAGAGTTATGTTGTTGTATCGGATGAAATGTCGCACTCGTCACCAACAGTACTTGCGATTCTAAAAAAAGTAATGCCTGACATAAAGTCCCTTGTCGAAAATGTCAAGGTTATCCACTACTGGACTGACAGTCCCACTAGTCAATATCGAAACAAAGTAATATTCAATGCAGTAGCAAACCACGGCACAATATTTGGAGTGAGCGCACGATGGAATTATTTCGAGGCAGGCCATGGCAAGGGACCATGTGATGGCCTTGGTGGAACTTGCAAACGCATGGCCGATGAAGCCGTTCGCAGTGGTAAATGTGTAATTCAGGATGCATCCGATTTCTAGTATGAAAGCCGTGAAGTTTGTCTTCGTGTCAACAGAAGAGTGTGAAGTTTGTCTTCGTGTCAACAAAAGAGTGTGAAGAAGTATCAAGTAGTCTAAAGAATATGAAACTCAAGGTAGTGAAAGGAACCATGAAGATACACATGCAGTTGTTGGCATGGGTAATTCTTCCATTGCTGTCAGTGAGGTCAGCTGCTATTGTCCAGTTTGTTTATCGGGTGAAATATGTGGCAAGTAGAGAGAGGAAACTACAGTAACAAATGAGACACCAATACCAGATCTAGGCAATGCAGCCCATGACGAAAACGTCGCTGGCGCCCGAAAGCAAAATCAGCAAACCACAACTACAACAACAGCAACACCAATACCTGAGAACACTGCTGACAAAGCAAATGCAGCCCTTACAAAGCCAAATCAGGAAGCCGACAATACTCACCCTGATCACGATGATGCCTTGGTGGGCCAATACATAGCAGCCATGTATGACAGAGAGTGGTACATCGGAAAAGTACTAGCTGTCGACGAAACCGACAACACTGTTGAGGTTACGTTTATGGTGAAGAAAAAGCGACTTTTCCAATGGCCCACAAATATAGATATTATCTGGCGTTCCCAAAGTGATATCTTGTGCAGGATAAAGGAACCAATGCCGGTTGGAAAATCAAAAAGAATGCTGAAATTGCATGACGAAGATTTTGATTTCATTCTGGAAAAGTTCAAAGCAACTACATCCTGAAATGTTCGTTACCATGGATACCGTTTGCTGACATGTTGTTTGAAATAACATTATGCGGATTTTTTGCAACGTTTTGCATCGTGTTAACATTTCATATGTTCATATTCCAAGTAGTTACAATCAATATAAACATTACATTCTACGAAAACGTTTCATGCAGCATATTGAGGCTTGTGAAGGAAATGTACGTTACCGTGTTCATATGTTCAGTGTTCATTAAAGACAAAACTTTAGCATCACAAATGCGATTTTGAGATTTAAACATGAAAAAATGACAGTTGCTACGTTAACGTTTTGATCATTAAAAGTTACCTTTTCCGCTAAAACCTATCTCTTTGACTTCTTATTTAAAAATCATGGATAATTTTCATGGATGATTTTCATTCATGATCCACGCATGCGCAACATATTTTATCACGCGGGCATTTTGAGTACATGCTCTGCCTAAACGTAATTCATGTCAAGTTGTCAACATAAAAGTCAAATATAAGTTTTTTTGAATGACGTCTATAATCTTGGAAAATATAAACGGTTTTCAGTTCTTATAGTTGAAATGTACGTTACATATTCAATGGTAATAAATTTGAGCAAAACATTAATTTTCTAAAGGGGAGTTGCAGTGTCAACTATGGTACATCGGTTTAGTAGATATCAAGTTTCTATGTTTGGTAGACTGACATGATATGAAACGACATGTCATTTACATACACCTAATGACAGATGCTTGATGCACTCGATGTCACGAAATTCCTAATAAACATAATATCACATATTACGTTTGACCAGTGCTACTACGAAATACCAATTCAACCATAACCATCATACGACTTTTTCAAGTAATACAAGATTTACTTAAAATATTCCTAAGGTAACATTGTTAAATTATAAAAGCTTTCTTTTATAATTCCATATATATTGTAGTTTTCCTAGATGTAACGTACATTTCAGATAGGTTTTTTTACACCCTTTACAGTGGTTTACATTGGACTCATTTAAACAAAAATCTATAACACTTAACTTGAACTCGCTTTGGATAAATGTTGTACAGATACAAGGCTTTAAAAATCGGTAAAAGTTGTCTTGCTTCTGCGAACTTTATTTTTCAAAATTTCAAACCCTGAATTGCACCTTCTTATTGGGTTTGGGTGATGTGTCACTGTCAACATCATGCAGCGCGATCCCGTAACACAGCTTTTTCGGAATCAAAATACACATGTACTCATTTTGTTTCCGTTAATCCTAACCCATCAACAAATGAAAATCACAACCTGTCCCATAAATTTGGTTTACTACTTAGGCTTCTGAGCTGTGGCAGATAGATGTTCCGGTAGCAATTTCAGTGTTTGGCACACGTCAGTGAGTAGGTCAGAGGTCACGACAGTGACGGTAGACAAAACATGTGACGAGAGACGTCCATTTCGACGTCTCATCTACTCCCTCTAATGTTTCAATTTGTAGATTAAGTTTATCAAAGTTAAAGTGTATATAAATAGGTTTCCAAAGTTTCCGACTTTTTGCCTGCAAATTACGAAGTTTTTGTAGGTGATTAAAGATTTGTGTGACAGTTTTGACAAAAGTACCATATTAATAACGAAAAATTGATTTTTTTGGAAAAATTCCGGAAATTGCCGAAATTGTTTATGTATTTCATGACGTCACAACCAGAACCAACTTCAAATATGTCCGATTACGCAACAAGCGATAGTGAACCACATTCGAATATTTAGAGGTTGAAATTGAAAATAATCACAATACAGGCAGTACTAGTGATAACGAAGAAGATGTGGTAGTGGGGGATGCCTGTATTGTACCGTATATGTACGAACCACTACCACAACCACGACTACAGCCAAACAACAACAATCCCCAGCTGCAGATGGTCGTTGATGGTGGCGACGGCAATGACGATGTCATTGTCGACAGACTTAATAATACTGACTGGTAAGTTATGATAATAAAAAGTAGATATTTTAAATTAGCACTATGAAGGAAAAAAATGGGTTGAAAGTAGTTGTCCCATTGAGATCGTAACAGTCACAGGGGCGTGTATTATTGCTTAGATTTCCGTTTTCTTAGGAAAATATCATACGAATCTTGCTGCTACAAATGTATCGATCTATAGTACTACGTATACTATAAATATGAGAAGGGTGGTCATCTTCCGGGTCATCTTTCTTCGTAACCTTTCAAATTTGAATAAAACATGCACATTTGCAACAAAAACATACCTGCATGAAGAATATGTGCCAAGTAAACTTATACACTATCACTGGGGGGCAAAAATGCTTTTGTAACGATAAAAATAGACCTTTTACAATGAGCGGGCGCTGTATAAAGTCCTCTGTATGTCAAAGGCAGGTCAAATGACATAGCCGTCTAATGTTCACTGCTGATTGGCCAAGAAAGAGGCGTTGACTAATGACGTCAGATTACCGCTACATTTCAAAATTAGAAGCACGGCCATCACTAAACCCGGAACCATGGATCTCGAAAAGTTTACGACAGCTTCCTGTTGAGTATACTTATACGATTTCCAATACAAATGCATTTTTACTATGTCAAACTGTGAATCTGTGTATACTGAAATTAATTTCATTTTTGGTGGCCCATAAAGTAGTGATGCTTCCGGGGGATTTGAAGGTCTTATTGTCGACAGCCATATTAGACTAGAATATCACCATCCTGGAAATGGTGGAATGGAATATTAGCTCACATGTGACTGTGAATCTGACACTTATGGAAGCGTATTAGTGCCAAGTTGTAAGGAAAAAAATAAAATTTAAAATCTCGTAATTACGAGATTTCAATTCTCGTAATTACGACTTTTTTCTCGTAATTACGACTTTTCAATTCTCGTAATTACGACTTTTCGATTCTCGTAATTACGACTTTTTGATTCTCGTAATTACGACTTTTCTATTCTCGTATTTACGACTTTACGATTCTCGTAATTACGACTTTTTGATTGTCGTAATTATGAAATTATGATTTTTTATTGTTTGTTATTTTTGAATTTTTGAATTGTTCAGACACGCCTTGAATCTTATGATTTTGATGTACTAAGCAGATGCACTATAGAGTGTTTGACACGGTAAACGGTTTGTATGATTTGATTGCGTTTTTCGTTTCTTTAAAAAAAAATCGAGTGCATTAAAACAGCGAAGAATATTCTTTCATTATATGTCGGCAAAATGAATCAATAATGGATTTGAAATTGAAGAAAATAGTATTTACCATCTGATATTTGGTAAAATTCACAACTTTAGTTTAGAATTTTCTTCATTAAGGTAAATCAGATTTATACGGTTTTGAAATTTAAAATTCAATAACGTGGCACCGTAGGTCGTTCGATCAAGTTTGAAAATGTGTGGAGACCTTTTCCACGGTTGATAAATACTTGAATATATGTATTTGGTATGGTATAATAATATTGGTTTGATGAGGGTCAGTTAGCCAAGTGACCGGTTTGTCGAGGTTATTGACCCTGGTATATCAGGGTGTTAGTAGGAAGACATTGGCGAGACTCCCCAGATAGAAACTTTATTGATCCTTCTTTTAAGACGTTTCGGACCGGCCGTTAGGTCCTTCATCAGTCGTAATCCTGTCTTGTATTGGACAGTTTCCCTACATCTTCATCATTGGATATAAGTTGGAGTTGTGTCCGAATTTCAGAAGAACATCTATATGTTTAATATTGGACTCCATTATTTGAACAAATTCTTTGCTGATGAAGAATTCTTGTTGTTCTTCTGGAATTCTTGTTTTGTGTTTATTATTTGGCTAAGTTCATTGACAGATTGCCTGTTTAAACATTGCAGTGAACCTACTAACTTCTTGTTGCATCCAGTATATGTGTGTACATATGTGAACACGTTATTTCATTGCCATTTCTTTTTTTAACCTATAGGTGTTATGTAATTTCACTGGACTTATATTAGAGTGTTCAGTTCACCTTAAATGTACTTACTACCCGATGATCGGGTGTTGTTGAGAACTCAGCTGTTGCTTATATACTTAAAATGGCAGTGTGATTTTCCCAGTTAGATATCAACTTACCGGAGAATTGCTTCGTAATTACGAGAATCAAAATGTCTTTACGCTATACGATTCTCGTAAATACGAGAATAGAAAAGTCGTAATTACGAGAATCGTAATTACGAGAAAAAAGTCGTAATTACGAGAATCGAAAAGTCGTAATTACGAGAATTGAAAACTCGTAATTACGATAATTGAAAACTCGTAATTACGAGAAAAAAGTCGTAATTACGAGAATTGAAATCTCGTATTACGAGATTTTACTTGAAATTTTATTTTTTTCCTTACAACTTGGCACTAATACGCTTCCGTAGACATTTCGTTTCCAGAGAGAGAAATATATTTAGGCTGACTCGGTCCACCATAAATCGCCAAAAAGATTTGTATAAACCATGAATACGTTTTGGGTCGAAATACGGTAAATTTGATGAAACAATCCCTTTTTGTTTCGAAAGCGGAAGTCATTCCTTACTGTAGCTATGCGTCTAATCTTCAGGTAAGCTAGGGGGTCTTTTTTACGTAGGCGTAGTTCGAGCAGCCAATCGGCAACGAGCGGGTTATTCAAAATAGCTAGACGTACAGAGGAGTTCATACAGGGTCGACAATCGTGTCTTCCCTTCTCTCTTTCCCTATACAGGTAGGAATATATATTCAAAAGGTTGTTATATTTAGTCTGTAGACCTGGAAAACAACAATCTATGCAATATTACACGCCCCTGTGGTAACAGTAGTATTATTTAGTAGTGGGGTTATATAGACTGTACTTACTGACTACACAGTGTGTGTGTGTGTAGGTACACTAACTGCCGGTGTTTAAACCGCCATTCATATACACCCGTACTTCACGTGAAAGTCTGCGTAATTGAAGGTCTGATCGGTTGTCAATCTTTAAAGGGTTTTGTGAAATCGTCATTACCAGAAAAAATCAGAACAGTTCAGGAACGGCTAAATAATTTATTGACGGTGATCACTGAGCATACACTGCATTCCAGGGTAGCTGGGCGATGTCTTCCGCTATCGCTAGCTAGAGCACACTGACCTAAGTCTTAGCCCGACGAACCTCTGGCTCTGTTCTCACTCTCAGTCACATCATGATCTGCTCTCAACCCTGCGAACAATGCATTACATTTTGCATTTATAAATGACTGGTCTTCATCCACTGACAAGGAAGCCAAAGTCATACAATAAGGTCAATAAGGTCATGAAAATGTCTAAAAGGAACTGCAGTGCACTTTAAATACACTTTGGAAATAACAGCGTTGCGGTTGCTTGCTTGTGGCAAAGAAGAATGAGACAAGTCACTTTTCAAGCAAAGACATACAATATAATCAGTGTCGGTAACTTTTCAAAGTATAAACACCACAGGATCCCCGGTGACACACTCTGTTTACTGATTAGGACACTGCATGTGATAATGATCAAATGGGACAGTGTGGCTCAAACCAGAGACTCATGATCATACCATTATGAAGTATAATATTAAATACAATTTCGTATACAACAACAACAACAACAACAGTAACAACTTCATCTTATTATAATTCAAGCTACATACAACATGTTATTTGTTGATCACTGAAATCAGTATTGAAATGGATTTATTATTTTGTCTATTCATGTAGTATGTACTTCGAATGATTTATTTTGTTATCCAGCAGGCGCACACGTAGCATTACTTTTACAAAATGAAGTCATCCCTCGGAAAATGGTTCATGTAAATTTACACTCAAAAGTTGTGAGAGTTGGAACAAAATACTCGACATGTTATCAATTTATCATTATTTCAAACCCAACTGCTTGTCCGACATGTAGATAATTGACTTTGGCTTTCCCATCGGCATGCAAGGGTAAACAATGCCCTCTGTAAACATGCTATACCAAATCATGTACTGTTGTCCTCGCTTGGTAAACATGTAATTGTCAATATTTAGTGAGATGGCCGTCAAAAGTAAGCTGCAGTATATTGGATAAATATTAACTTGGTCGCAAGACTGTTAATGTTAAACACAAGTGACAACAGGTCACATTCGTATGTTGTTTCACTTTACCATTCCAAGATAATTACTTGGAGCATGTGTAGCCACAGGGGGCCCAGGTACCATGTTACAACAATCAAACTAACAAACAAAAAATAAATAAATAAATAAACATCTAGTGTCTGTTTGCTAGTTTATTGGCCTGTTCATTTGTCATTTTTTTGTTTGGTTGTAAAACGATTCCTGGGGCCCCTGTAGTGTAGCATCATTGTATTCATGTATAATCCATTTTGTTTCATTGTAATGAGCTTACCTTGTACCTGCATGCCATTCCATACTTGGTGAGTTGTTTGAAATATACATCTATTTTATTTTCTACAGGTGTACTTGCCATCACTGTCAAATCATGCCACATGGTCAGAATGTATGTTGCAGGGAGATACCCAACATAGCAGCAAAACTACAAGCAGATATTGAAGAACCATTTCCAGAGGTACGTCTTAGTGTCTGAATATGTAGTTGTCTATACATCTGATGTTCTGCAGTTTCAAATGTGTTATCAGTTCTTGAACTCTACAAAATCTTTTTAATGTGTTTCCAGATTTTTATTCAAATGTGTTGTATTATTCTCACATTTCACAATTGTCATTACTACATGCCTGTCTTTCTTGTATGATTACAGTGTATTACAGAACATCCTGGATTTCTTGCTTTGTGTACCAACCATTGGGTGCTAGAAGTTGCCTGGCTGCAATATAGACAACATATGATGACCCCATAGAAGGACCATACCATAAAAAAAATCGACATGTTGCCTACAGACAAATTGCTAGGTGGGCATGGGGATGGCTAGGTAGGCATATACGAGTTGTTTTACCAAGTTGTGCCGTTTCCTGTATCCGTGCACATTTCCCTCCACCTGGCATTGAAGATGACTTTTATTTTGTTGGTTTCCAACATAGTGAGTGATTTTTTTGTTGAAGCTTTTTTTATCTATGTAAATGCCACATTTTCATACTTGTGTGTGTGTGTGTGTGTGTGTGTGTGTGTGTGTGTGTGTGTGCGCGCATAGTATCCTCTAATCACACCCTAGTGGTAAAACCATACTAGCATAATGCTGTAACAACATCCCTATTATATTTTGTGTGTTTACATTGTTTACAATACAAATTTGTGCATTGATCTGTAAGAATTTATCTCTTTTAGCAACCTACTAGTGTATTTACTGTTTTATGTATGTTGATAAGACATACATTGTGATAACTTTCTGTATGTTTAGTATATCTGCGGGGACAGTCCCAGACGAGCCGTAAACTATTTCATTTTTCTGCATTTACCAATCTTTATTGTTTTTGTTTTTTTTGAGGGGGGGGGGTGATGATTATAAATGTTGGTAATAAGAAATCCTAAAAAAAATGTTTATCTTTTAAGTGTTTTTGTGTGCATTTCTTGGCAATCTTTGGTTTGGGCAATCGAACCCATAAAATAGATTGACTCTTCTGAAATCGCGAACATTGAATCCAGGCCAAACATTGAAAATGGTCAAAACTTGGACTAAAATTTGCCGGTGTATATCTGGTGACAGCTACCAAAAAACATAAAATCGGTTAACACCGTGTTGGTGTTGATTATTCTATTTCATTATTACCACCCATGCTTTATCAACTTAAGATTAACAAGCCATTGAGAATGACACAGTTCCCGCTATGATTGGGTTTCAAGGAACTGGCAGTTTATGTTGTCATTTTCAAACCTGGTTAATGTCGTTTGGCCTCATATGATTGTGTTTGATATCACTACACTGTTCAAGCATGTCTGAGTTTATGGTTTTGGATCCAACATGAAAACTGTGCCAACAAAGTGGCTGCCAGGCAGCCATATCGGACTGTATCAAGACGAAAATGGATATGCACATATATGCCACAGAACACTGTCCTAGTACCAACTTTGAATGAGATCTGTTCAAGCATGTCTGATTTATGGCTGCGGACAGACAGAACCCAATCCATAAGTCCCTGTCTGGACTTCCTCCGGTGGGGACTAAAAATCTGACATTACAATACTTTAGACGATAATGTAGTTTGTAATTAGATTTTGTTTATTTTCAATTTATAAACAAAAAGATCATTAACACCAAGGAGGGTGCAATTTTATTTTGGCTGAAAGCATATTATGTACATTATTAATACATATTAACACATTTTGCAAGTACTGTCGAGTGTCCCTACCAAATATCAAGTCAAACTGTCATGCATTTTATTTAGTTTAGAAATCGCCTCAGCATGCCTACACACCATGCAAATAGTACCAATGAACCTCAGTTCAGTTGTACGGACTTCGTCTGGCGGAAACTAAAAAAATTCTTGACAGCTTAAAGAGTCAATAGCTTCTGTATCTAGAAAAGGCCTGCTCTCGTGCATCATCCATGCTAGGTCTTTCGTATGATTCACATAGAGGTGGGGGCACGTCGCTTTGTTGCCTCTGAGTTCTTCCTAATTTATCAGTGACAAGCAATTCCAGATTCTCATATAATTCACCAACATAATCTGAAATATGAATGTAACATAATATAGTAACATACCCAGAGTAACACTAGACCCTGCAACCAGTCTACATAATTGTCATGGCATGAAAGATATCCAATACATTGCTCACATTTGAAATTGACATCAAAGGTAAATAACTATTAATTTGACAAGATTGTAGGTAGGCATCAAGTCACTCACTGAACAGTAATTATTATATATCAAGCAACATGGTATTGAGTTGTTATTTGCAACCTGAACGCCACTAATTAAGATATTGCTACCTATTGTAGGTTACACAGGAATCCTTGTAAATCCCAGTGCTAAGAAGAGTTTAGCTGTGTACCAGTTGTAGGCACAGTGCAGGGTATATTTTTCCATGGCCCTGGTACATGGTTGTGTAAAATATATATACAGGGATATTGTGCGCGTAGCTCGTACAGTCCCTGTGGCTCCACTGAGCTGGTATAGTCATGGACACAACCCTGTCCTATGTAATATGACAGGAAATATTTACCATATGAGAAAGCAATATTTATCCTCCGCAGAGTGTATCCACCCTTCTTGAATTTGGGGATCTTGTCGTGTAAGATGGCAATTCAAACATCGAACAATCAGAAGTATTGCATAACCAAGTTTCTGAGAGTGCAAATATCGGAAATTTATGATTGAAAACATTTAAAAGAGAGAGGAACTCATCGAAATTATTGTTAACTGACCTAATATTGAGATGAAAAGCTGATAATGAAGTGAAATCGACCTCCCTAAAATTACCTTGATTGAAATCATCGACAGTAAATGACGCACAGTTCGATTTGACAGTGTCTTCTTGTAAAACAGAATATCTTCTCTACTTGTCTGAATATATTGTACACTGTGTCTTAGCAGTAGGACACGCGCTGTACTCGTATAATTGATAGTAGTACATCTCTATGGGTGAATGGTACATATATGTACCCAGTGCAGTCCCCGTTATGTCATCGGGATAGACAGTACAAGTAGCCAATGAGAAGATCGATGATGTCATCTTTTCAGTGAATCGGTCAGAGGTTACGCGCGTTTGTTCTTATATCATTACTCCAGACCTAACTCCATGTCCCATGACCGCGTACCGGTCGAGCACTTCACTTTATGTAATCCACGTGAGGCACGACAACATTGAGAGGTGGTTATGCCCTTGATTTTGTTGATGGTAACAACTACCCTCCTCAATATTGCATAATATTTCCTCCTCTGCTCAAACACTGAGAAGTATACAGTGTTACTGTACTTTGTTTTCCAGGAAACAATGCCAGGCTTGCCCTCTCTTTCTGCAACCTTGTTTACTTCGATACATCCATCTCGCCTACTTTTCTTTATTTTGGATGCCATACCCGATAACACCTTTGCTTGGCTTTTTTGTCAGCAAAGGACACCCTTTGTAAATGTCGGCAGAAATTATGACGCGTCACCACTTCTTGCTGCCACACCTTTGACAGAATTACAATGCACATATTCAAACCAGACTTTTTGTGCTACTGATGCCGTCTTCATCTGAACGTGTAATGGCTGGCCATGACCTTTAGGTACCTTTTCATTCATATATATCCCATTTGTAGAGTCGACCAAGATTCCATTGTGGTAAGATTGTTCCATTACTGTTGTCTCTGGTATGTTCTTGTGTTTTAATTTAGAATGTCTCTTCAGGTTTCTCCTCAACATTTCTTGTTGACACTGCCCATACCTTACACACACCTTTCGCTGGGCAGTTGATTTTTTGGGAGATGTTATAGATTGCTTTTTAGGAAGATGGTTCCCCCTTCACACTGCCGTCCTTGTTTTCCATCGTACTTTTCGTCTTTACACGAACTAATATTCTTTCCTGAGGTTTCCAGTTGACACTTACCAAGGTGTGTGATAAAGTTATGTTTCCGTATTATTATAATTGTACAAAATGGACAGAGATAATGTGGATGTTGTGGCTCGTAGTTTTCTGGTTTGCACATCTCTTATGTATTATTATTATATTAAATATTACATATACATAAACTTAGTACCTCTGCGTTGAATACTATTGTTATCTCTCGGCTCCTATCCATCAATCTCCACTGGACTTTTTCCATCACTTTCAATTGCTTCTGTTTGCAATTCTTCATCTTCGCCCGCCAACGTGTTCTGTACATTTAACATTTTTTGTTCAATAAATAACACTCAAGAGTGGTAGTGCACTTTTTTTATCCGACAATATCCAAGACCTGCAGAAGACTTCAATTAAAAGAGCAGAGGTAAATATTTTCAAACTATATCAAATTTCTACATGACAAAATAAAACTAAGTACCTTTGTGTTGAATACTATTGTCATCTCTCGGCGCCTCTCCTTCAATCTCAGCTGGACTTTTTCCATTCACCGCCGTTTGCACCTGTTTGCATTTCTTCCCCTCCACCCGCTATTTCATCAGGCTGAACATGTTCTGTATGTTAAACAGTTTCATGTATTTTCATAAGCTGTCAGTGAATATATAGCCCCAACTGTTTTTCTTTATAGTGTCTCTGACAGTGCAAAACAAGCTGAAGATTTCAAGATTTCACTGTACTTTCAGTTTGTCATGACATTTCTTTTTCCTTTGGCTAACCTTTATACCCGTAAATAGATAATTGATAAAATGTGATCACAGTTTCCTTTTTCCTAAAACCATTTTTTTTTCATATATTACACATTTACGAAATGCACATACCACACATTGTCTTTGGCCTGTTAAATTCTGGCACTTAGGGTGATATTTTCTGCCACACAAAATACATGATGTCTGCAATTACAAAGAAGTCATTATTAGACCAACATTGAACAATTTTACCAAAATGAATGATAAATCACATACATAACAAACATGTTAGTTTGTGCGAGAGAAAACATGTACAAATACGTGATAAAAGTAATGAAATGTACATTTAAAAGAATATCAGGCATAAACCCTACAAAGGTACAATACAATACAATAAAATAAAATACATTGTTGAATACTGTGATTTTTTTACATACCTGCGGTGCACCTCTGCCACATGTGTGGCATCTTCCCTTCCAACATCTGTAAGTCAATCCATAATGCAAATTTGTGAATTTGTCTTGATGAAAAATTCTGACGATGTAGAGTGAAATGAACACAGCAATAATGCTTTCATGGTGTTTAATACATCCTGTACAATAACATTAACGTTATATCTGCATTACTGCAAACACTGTCAATAGTTTGATAAGTTGGTTGCAATCTGTTTATCCCTACAGTGGGTACATATCATTGTTTTAAATATAAATAGCTGTCAATGTTGTCGAAGTGTCGTCATTGGTTGAAGACATACAGGTGCCTGACAAAATTGCGACTTCCACCGAGGACCTGATGAATAAGTTTCTTGACAATACGCCATACACTCATACAGAAATTGACTTTATCGGAGGCAGTCGGACAAAGTGAAAATCTAACCTGGATTGTTATGACGAAGAATGTTTGTTATAAAGGCATCAACATTTAACGGTGTCATTAGTAGAGCTACTACTCTGATGAAGAATCATTAAGCTGTTGACCAGATTATTGGAAATACATCTACTCCTGAGGATTTGCCGACTTTGCAGTGGGGTAGGAAAAGGGAGAGAAAGCAAGAGAAATGTTTGAACTTGTAGAACGAAAAAAACATAATCATCTAAATGTCAATATGCCAGGCTTCAGACTTCATAAATGCAGGCCTTTCTTGTGTTGCTGTGCCGATGCTGTTGTAACATGCATGTGTAAGACAAAATATCGTAAAAAGCTTTTGGAAATACAATATGTCCTTATTGTGGTAGATTAAGATCACCAAAGTATGTAGCGAAAGATAACGGTTGTGTCGAAGAGAATGGAACTTGGTCCCTAACAGAGAAATCCGAGTACTATTCCAAGATACATGGCCAACTTGGAATTTAGGGACTTCATGAATGTGACCTTGTGAATTACACTAAGCATGGAATACAAATAATTACTGCCATTCAATGAACAGTACTACACAAACATGGTACAGAAGCTTGACTATTTCTATAGGTAGTTTGTACTTCCCAAACTATTTGCAATGTAAACTTGAAACTTGTAGTTCATACCAGTTATTAATAAATTGTACATTGTGTTAGCAAGAAGCAAGCATAAAACTATACTTCTAATAATAAACGTGTACATTTTCAACAAGTAAATATGTAACTGACAATGTAGTGTTCATAACAGTCATAAAGTAAATGATCTATGAATAATAAATATATTTTGTAAATGACATTGGCAAGAATCCGGCAAAAATGTAAATAATTCTTGTGAACAAATGGTGTGGAGTTTGTTTCTTATTAATGTTGTACATCATTGTAAATGTTTACTTCACAAGTGCATTGTCGATATTGCAAAGTCAAGCACAAAGCTGGACAGTCTGGTTTATCGTGTCCTTACATTTGAGTGGAAACATTTCGTGTAGAATCTTAAAATTCTTCAGGCGACCAATAGCTCGCTGGACATGAATTCTCGCATTTGCAAGTCTTCTTGTTTTTGTGACAGCAGCACTACTCAACTGCTTTCCATGGGGGAATGTTCGGTGTAGCTCCTCGGAGGGCCAGCAAATCCCGAATGAGAAAACCTCGTGATCAGTCGTGACGTCATCACCTTGTCGTATTTTATCTAAAAATCCACTTTTTCTGTGTGATACAGATACAGACCAGAAATCGGTAAAAAAAAAATGCCCCGGTTGGTGATATAGCTAGTAGTGTTGTCAAAGTGTTGTGGTGCTTGTAAGATGACCAAGTGGTCCGCTGTGATGATGCTATAGACGAGTTTCGGATGAAGAATTCAGTGCAGTCTATGACAGCTGTTGTGGTTTTAAAGTGACGGAAGGTGTTTGTGAGAGAGGCACTATTTGGCCCCGAGGGGCAATTTTTTTAAGAATGCAAGTTCTTTACTCAAAAATTCTATCCATGTGATGCAGTACCTGCTAACCGTTGTAGCAGATGTTCCATAGCAGTCTGCCAAATGTTTAATATCCATTCCTCTCCTCAACCTGACAAGTACTAACACGAAATGTAGAAAGCATACGGGCCTTTCTATCATGAGTGGTCTTGTTAGTGTAATTGAAATAAACAACACAGTGAAGTATTAACATGTATAATAAAGGAGGATAATGGAACAAATATCAACATATATATTTTGTACATTTATGTCTTGTAACAGTCTGATGCATGTATGTTGAATAGAGAAGGAAGATACTATACACAAACATACAGTATATGTATGAATATTTCATAATGTAAACTGTACAAGGGCATACTTACAGGAGTGTTTTCCCTCTCCTTAACATTACTTTTTCCGCCATGTCCTTCACGATGTTGAATATGTGCAGTAAGATTTGTACTGATACTTACGCAATAGAATCACAGTGGTATAAATTGAAATGTATCCATCGAAACATGAGTATATGAGATAAAATGGCAGACATAACACAGACTGTGCTTGCCAATTATAACTTATATTTACCTGTACAGAACATGCATGCAAGTTTGTATTATTTTCAATATTATTCAAATATGTTACAAACAGCAGACTTCGGTTTAATCCATATATATATATATATATATATATATATATATATATATATATATATATATATATATATATATATATATATATATATATATATATATATTAAACCTAACATACTGTCAAGATTATTAGATAATGCAAAACATACCAATAATGTCGCTTGACATATTCCTCTGCTTTCAACGTTTGTTTTGATGGTCTGCGACTTCTTCGAACTAGTTGTCATTAACGGCAACGTATTTTTAAGCAAGGTTACATTTGTAAGAATTTAGACATTTCGCATTAAGAATGAATATTATCGCAATATTTCTGTTAATGACATTTAATAACATATATTGTAATCAAGAAACATTGAACAAAGATAACTTCAATATTTCTCACACAGTTAATTTTCAAATTTATTATTTGTATCAAGTTCACTGAATCGCATCAACATTTCTTACATCTTTAATATGACATAACTACACCATTTAAAAAAAATTACCCCATTTTCTGGTATAATCTGTTTCATCACAAAACCAAATATAACTAGTTGGTTTTATTTCATTGACCATTTACCATAGTGGCCCCATCAATTTACCTATATTCCTCGGTGTTAAAAATCACTGGCTCGGAATTTTAAATGTATTCTTTTATTAATCCAACCTGATATGAAACTTCTAAGATAGAGCCAAAACAGTCTAATGGTAAGTTCATTTGTTTTTCTTCTTTGTGTACTCGGAATGTACTTTTATTATAATTTCAGTCGTGATGAGAAGGGGGTTTAAGTATTGAACCATATTGTTTTGCCAAGTATAGTAATGCTCATAGTTTTTATGAAATTCAAAGAAAACCCAGACATGTGGAGAACACTACATGTACATGTAATTGAATGCACATACCTAATCATCTGAAAATCATTTATAAATATACGTATTGTGCTGTTGACCAACACTAACGCTCTTTAATCCCTACATTATTGAATTCTAATCAAACCGAAAATGATCTACAATTTCCATATCCGGATTAGTAGGGTTTCACAAGAAAATAACACAGTGCTACGTCCCTTCACTAGCTCCACCGCTGCACCCCCGTTATTTGCAATCTGTGAAAATCAACAACTTAGCCTGTCAAGTGTAGCTTGTCCTAGTACAACTGGTAGCATGCTCTGGCAGCTGTTCTGAGCTCGTCGGCCTAACCTGTCACGTCTTTTGGTTTCTTGCAAGGATTACAGTAAGGTACCTGGGCCGGCCACACAGGAGCGTTTTCAGTGATACAGTTATTGTCAGCAGTACCCCATACCATAGTAGCTGGCTTCTATTAACTGAAGATTGCATGATACTCAGAATGAGAAATCTGAGTTCAGCCAAAATAGTAAAGTATAAGACTCTCGGCATTGATGATAAAAAATGACAGCATTCCATTCCAGACACATTGATGTTAACACAAGACTATAAAATATTGTCATCTGGGTAAAAAAAATATAATTGGAGAGAGAGAGAGAGAGAGAGAGAGAGAGAGAGAGAGAGAGAGAGAGAGAGAGAGAGAGAGAGAGAGAGAGAGAGAGAGAGAGAGAGAAATTGGAGAGAGAGAGAGAGAGAGAGAGAGAGAGAGAGAGAGAGAGAGAGAGAGAGAGAGAGAGAGAGAGAGAGAGAGAGAGAGAGAGAATGACAATTTATCGCATTTGTAATTTGTACATCTTACAGACTACGTGTTATGTTAATTCGCACTATTATAAATAAATGCTCACCTATTCAAGCAATACAGGCGAAGTTTACAACAGTTATCATAAATGATAATTCTTGATGCTCTATCGAACCTTTGTTTGATAATCCTGAAATGTAATGCTGGGGACTCGAGTTGCTGTATGACTTCAAATCCTAGACAGATTGTATGCTGACAGTGGATTGTAAACATCCCTGCGGAGACAGATTGGGGTGGCTTTTGGAAAATTCATTGCCAGTGTCTGGACCTCTGCAAGCAAGCACGTTGTTCACCTCTGTTGTCATATGCATAATTACAATATATTAAACAAACATAGCTTGGTCATGGATAGTATTACAAATTAACATCACATGTGCAACTATAAATAGTTTAAATGAAGGCATTCGCGATAAGTGAGCTTAATATAAATAAGTGAGCAACAATCAGCACCCCAATGAGTCATGATGTCAACTTCTTACTATACAATATAAATTAGTCCTTCCAGTAACATTTACAGTGTCATATTATTGGCATTTCAAACTTTTTAGAGTGAATACATCGTTGGTTGTCTGGCTGAAAAAAAAACCCAGCCCGATTACAGCTAATGCAAGTTTAAAATATGGTGGAGGCCAATACAAATCCAATGAGTACTTGGTAAAGACAACAAAAGTAGTTTATATCAACACTAAAAAGGTTGTGCAACTGCAGCGTATTTGGGAAAAAGCTCAAGGACATCAGTGGATCTCTGGTTTGGTTGAAGGTATTTTGGTAGTCAGTACATGGTTCAGGTAACTTGCAGCGCTCGAGTATTTCTGGAAGGAGATATCGAACATCACGAGGCAAAACATCATCACTAGACACAGCTTCATTGAAATTAGTAAGAATCGGTGCTTCTTGTTTGAGTAATTGTATTTGTTCCCGATGTTGGTGGTGGAATACATTCAATCCTTTCATTTGATCAGTTTGAATGCAGGTCAGGCACTTTTAAATCTGCCATCCTTAGCTAGATCTCGGTGAAAGAAGGTAATTGAATGACTAAAATCGGACAAGAACTGTTGAAGATACAGATTTTTAAAATATTAAATGTTCCGATTTTTTTCTGTCACCATTTTGAGTTTTGAAAAATTGAGTTTCCTTCATTTTTAAACCATAATTTCAACAAGAAAATGACATCTTAAGAGCATTTTATTTTTTTTACATACAGAAAAAGTATTTGTAAACTTATGCAAAGTGGCATTATTGTAAGTATATATCATATATGTGAATAAACCACCACGGATAGTCACAACTTTGTCTAACCAGATTTAAACTGTAAGCCTTCCGTAAGGGGAGAGAATATTTATTCATTATGTGAACTAAATGATTTCATGGCAGCGCATTGGCCGGAAAAACACAGGGGGAAAAAGATCGAAGTGGGGGCATTTCAGTACGGCGGCCCACAGGTGACAGACGAAAACTAAATTTGTGCTATAAATAATTGATTTTTGAGGGCAAAATATTTAATAAAAGGATAACACTTTTATTTCATACGACAAAACATTAATTTCTTGGGTCAATATAGAAATATCAAAGCAAAAAACTACAATTTCTGTGACAAATAAATTCTTTTTACGGAGCAGAAAATTAATTTGCGAAACGAAAACTTTTATTCGTGTGGCCCAACCTTTATTTTCGAGTGATAACATTTAAGTTGCGGGATAAAATGTAAATGTCAAGCCGGAATATGAATTTAAGTCCCTTACAATCTTATACTCTGACTGCAGAAACAACATTTGTCACCATACAACCTCCTTTTCTTATCGACGAGATTTACTTAACACAGGATGCAACATTAATGTTTGGGGACGAAACATTAATACGCGAGGACAAAACTTTCTTTTTGCTTGACGGAAGTTGGACTGCATGACGGAAATTGATTATATATCCCACAATCCTCGGCACACTCTTGGCGGCTATTTCAACTTCGCGACCAGCACTATATCTGATCATGTCAAGTGGTAAACACATCAATTGTTTCCAGTGTGTAATTTTTTCTCTCTGCCTGCCTGCCTGTCTGTCTGTCTGTCTGTCTGTCTGTCTGTTCAATTCAATTCAATTCAATTCAATAAATTTATTATCCGGAAATTTGTCTTTCGGCTCAAAACACAATTTACAAACAATTTACACAAGTACAATATATACATATACATACAGTGAGTTTAAAAGGACTTTACAGTGAGTTTAAAATAGACACAGCTGTTGGAACGAACGATTTTTTTAAAAGGTTTTTCCTTGCAAGAGGCATTCTGTGACGGCGACCAGATGGGAGCTTTAATAGTGAAAGAATTATGCAAGGGGTGCATATAATCGTTGACTACTTTCTGGGCTTTCCTGTTAACCGCCGTATGATAATGACATGCCAGTGTTGTTTGACGACAGCCAATGATCTTCTCTGCTGTATTTACTCTTGTTTTTAACCGTGAGATTACCATACCAAAAGATTATATTGAAAGTCAAAACATTTTCAATAATAGATCTATACACTAATTGCAGCACGCTCTGACTGACATCGAATTACTTTAATTTCCTAAGGAGATATAGTCTCTGTTGAGCTTTTTTCGCAATATAGTCTGTGTTTTCGGCAAAGGAGAGCTTGCCATCGAAAATTGACCCAAGGTATTTGAAACTAGTAACAACTTCAACAGAGTCTCCATTCATTGATACAGGTGTAAATTGGTCAGTTACTTTATGTGCTACAACTAATTATTTTGTTTTTGAAACATTCATTTCTAAAAAGCTGTCTTTACACCAATTCTTTAAAATATTCAGCTAAAGAGCTTCATCGAGTAACAGACCAACAAGTGCCATGTCATCGGCAAATTTAAACAGACAACTTATTGCAGAATTACATCTCATGTGATCAGTATAAATTGAAAATAATGTTGGTGACAACACGCAACCTTGGGAAGCACCAGCATTCAGTACAATTTGATCTAATCACCAACTTTAATCACACGCAAAACATGTACTATATCAAAAGGCCATGATGTATTGTGATGTATGCTCCCAATATAAGAAATTGATGTCAAAAATGAGATTTTCACTTTCCATGGGGATAATGGACTCCAACTTTTGAAAAGACAATTAATATAAGCACCAGTCCTTAAAAAGTTAAAATTGTGTTACAATACTACACATCAATGACGCTATTGTATATTTTCTCAGTTTAGTCGCCTGGTGGCGCTGTTCACGCTGCAAACTATAGCATCTTTTCTTGATTCTATTTATTGCTAAAATGAATACTTTGAAACCGACATTTTTCGATGTTTAGCCAAGTAAGCTAATATTCTTCAATATATCATGAATTACTTCAGAGATGCCTCCTACATGCAATGAAATCAAAAGATTCCGTAAACAAAATCCCTTGGAAAAAAGGAAGTTAGTTTCATCAAGATCTATATATAATTGAGATTCACCCATTGTTTTTATGTATTCATATCGTTTCTACTTTGCCCACGTTAACACACAACCAAAACTTTAAAAGGTACTTATAGGACGAAATGTCATTTACAATGTACTGATAACTGGTTTTATTTATGGACATTGAAAAAACACTTTTTAATTGCTATGGATTCACGCGGCATTTTGACTTCTAAAACAAAACGGGGGTGATTATTATGTTTGCGCGATTGTCATGTTGCAGGAACCCGTGCCATCAGATTTATTATACCCACATGTATGTCCCTCATCTCAAATGCCAAATGTTTACAAGATCTTTGTGGAACTTTAAAGCGTCCTCTTAATCATTGGGTTGGGTAGTGTCACGGGTATTCATCACATAAGGCTACGGTTAGAATGTACGGCAGGGAGGAGGGGGGGGGGGAGAAAGAAAATATTTTGGTCAAAAGAATTTCGTAGCCCCCCCCCCCCATAATTTTCGTAACCCGCGACACATTTTAATATGTGTAATTATAACCCACCCCCACTTCCGTACAACTATATGGTACACTGCATTATAATAAAAGTGACAATCGACTTCAGCGTCCATACATTACAATATAAGATTTAAAATTTCATTACCCAAATAGATGCAACAAAATGTCTTACATTGGGCTGTAACCTACACTTTGAAATACTTGGCCAACAGGTTTTTTTCTTTCAATTTTGATTTGGGTAGAAACAGCATCACCCATGATAGCTTGTGGGGAGGGTATTGGAGGTGTTCCTCTCCCACAGTGTGCTTTAAATTTTTATGATAACGGATGATAAAGATGAGAGAGAGAGAGAGAGAGAGAGAGAGAGAGAGAGAGAGAGAGAGAGAGGGGGGGGAGGGAGGGAGAGAGAGAGAGAGAGAGAGCCAGTCAGCCATACATACATACATACATACATACATACATAAACACATACAGCCAGTCAGAAGAGACAGACAGACAGACAGACAGAGATAGAGACAGGCAGACAGACAGACAGACATACAGAGGGGGAGACATACATACATACACACACATACAGCCAGACATACAGACAGAAGAGACAGACAGACATACAGACAGACAGGCAGAGATAGAGACAGGCAGACAGACAGACAGAAAAAATTATACACTGGAAACAATTGATGTGTTTACCACTTGACATGATCAGATATAGTGCTGGTCGCGAAGTTGAAATAGCCGCCAAGAGTGTGCCGAGGATTGTGGGGTATATAATCAATTTCCGTCATGCAGTCCAACTTCCGTCAAGCAAAAAGAAAGTTTTGTCCTCGCGTATTAATGTTTCGTCCCCAAACATTAATGTTGCATCCTGTGTTAAGTAAATCTCGTCGATTAGAAAAGGAGGTTGTATGGTGACAAATGTTGTTTCTGCAGTCAGAGTATAAGATTGTAAGGGACTTAAATTCATATTCCGGCTTGACATTTACATTTTATCCCGCAACTTAAATGTTATCACTCGAAAATAAAGGTTGGGCCACACGAATAAAAGTTTTCGTTTCGCAAATTAATTTTCTGCTCCGTAAAAAGAATTTATTTGTCACAGAAATTGTAGTTTTTTGCTTTGATATTTCTATATTGACCCAAGAAATTAATGTTTTGTCGTATGAAATAAAAGTGTTATCCTTTTATTAAATATTTTGCCCTCAAAAATCAATTATTTATAGCACAAATTTAGTTTTCGTCTGTCACCTGTGGGCCACCGTATTTCAGTGATGCGGGTGTGACCTGTATCAATTCCTTGTCTTTTGTTGGCCTTTATTAAAACTCCTACTACAGTGAGAGCTATGCTATTGTTCTATAAAAGCTTCACATTACATGTTAGTTGGTCATAAGATCGTGTTGCCCAATGAATGAGCGAGTCCTCCCCTTTCTTCACCTATATACAGATACACCCACAGATGTATCCTGTATGAGGTGCCAGAGTGTTGTAATGGCAGACAGAAATTCTACAAAAAAGGATATTCAAATTGAAAATGCTGATTTAGGATGTGATTGGTACAGCATTTTCTTGCATTGTTGAACTGACATGGAGATGTGAAGTCGTAGTAATGCATGGTATGGAGTCAATTAATTGGTTATTTGCATATATGATGAACTTTTGCAATAAGGGATATATAGCCCACGAGCGATCGCCGCCATTGGACGCTTGACAATGTAATCGAACGCCTGTGACCTTTGTGAACCATATTTTCACGCAATGCTTAATGGGAAATAACGTAAACACGCCATCAACGGCAACTATATTTGAACTTAGCTTGATAGCTTACCCCTCGTCTCTGGTACCTTTACACCCCTATATATAATAGTTAATCCATTAAAAGAAACCAATCAACGCTCTTGAGGCAGGGCAAAGTTCACAGAGTCTTGCACGATAAACTTTTCATCTTACACGACCGTGAAAGTATAATTTCCACTTGCTCATTAAATATTCAAATTTTAACGGACTCAAAAACGGCCGCAATGATATTTTACATGGAAAAAGTGCTAAATCCTTCAATATACATACAAATTTCGTCATATTCACACTTTTGATGTTGATTTGTTGGTACATGAAAATCGTAAGTCACTTCCGTGTTAGCGAACACTCGATCCGATCGAGCTGAAATAAATACATACTCACATTGTTTGTTTATGGTAACTATGGGTCCTTGACTCTCAGGAGACATTCAAATTACCAGATTTTTACAACGTTTCTTGATTTTAAAAGCTTGTTTTGGTGGTGTTATCTTATTTTCAGTGTTTTTTTTCACCAGAATACACCTCGACATGCTGGTTCACTATGCACTGTGCATCGAACTAGCTGTAGGATCGCCCCGTGCCATTCAGCACATGGCGAGGATGCTAATTAATATTCATGCCTTCTGTTTCACGGTCAGAAGAATTTTTTTTCGAGAATTAAAAAATCGTTCAATATACAAAGGTTTTCTTGCGTATTTGTGTAGGTTATATGTGACAGCTATAACTGAAAACCTTGACAGTGAAAGTTTTGTTAGCTTTCTAATGCAAAAAAGGTGGGTGTGTCTTGAGTGCCTATTGTTTGGCCGGCTATACATGCTGTGTGTGTTACGTTTAAGCATAGACAGTAGAGAGAGATTGTCTATGCTTTAAGTGTGTTATATTTTAATGTACCTTTGGTCACAGTTAGTTATTTCTGAATTCTAGGCTCTGAAATAGCATGACAGTATTTTTTGTTATAATTATTTAATTTTCCTTTTGTTTGTTTGTTTGTTTGTCTGGTCATAAGTGGGGATGTCAAAGTTCAACGAGTCGAAAAGTTTCAAAACAACATTCATTGTCAATTTTTTTCTAAACAAAAATAGATTGAACAAAAAAATAAAAAAAAACAATGACAAAACACAACAATAACATTACACCACACCACACTATAACATGACATCACATTGATCATGATAGCAATAACCAAGACCTTGGATCAATTCAACATTTTTTATTGTTTCATTCCAATACATGTTTCTTTGATAACATCCAACAATAACCTCATAGTGAGTAACTGACATATCATGTAACATCACGAACATTGCTGGTGGCAAAACAATAGTGTGGTTCATTATCCGTGTTTGTACTCTTCGTACGATGCCATTGTGTTGCGTGTTGTCTTGATAGTGAGTGACTGACATAGCATGTAATAGCCTATGTCATTCTTTTATTCCTATGGCTTTTTGCACTAGTTGTAGAAAGATCAGGAAGACCTGGGTTACTGAATACATTATATGTTTTCACCAGCAGCTCTTGACGTTTTGAAGTATTATGTACTGTTGCATAAATTCTATTGAGTTTATTTATGTAACAATGAATACTTTCAGTGACTTGTTCTGTTTCCATGCCAATGGTATGTAAATTTCTGACTTTTCGTACCACCTCAACTGTCAATATGTGGAATTTCCTTGTAAGATTAACATGGGGGAATGTAACAGGAAACCAATTTCCAAAACGTGTACACCTCATGACCAAGATTTCCACTTCGTGTTTGCACAGTAGTCTGTTTGCCATCATAACATCATGGATTAAGCTGAATTCAGTTAGAAGCGTACAGACTTTTACCAACATGGCATGGGAACCAAACACCTTGTCACCATTACCTGTCTTTAGGAGGGTAGGTTTAAATACATTATGAATCCTTCTTATGTTTGTCTTTAAACATAGTCTACGTACATCAGGGCCAGTCAATGCCCCAGAATGGTACACACACCGTTTCAGATTAAAACTATCAAGGGCAGCATCAAGTTTCTGTTTAAAAGGACCTCTCACATTTTGAATTTTTTTTTACAACATTCTGGAGTTCTGTATCAGTTGCTTTCTGCTGCTCATTAACATACTTTTGCTGAACTCTGATTTGTTTCCGTTTTTCAAGTAGAGCATTTTCTTGATGTGTTTTCTCTTTTCTAGCTTCTATAGCAGCTGCTTCACTTGTCTTATCAATCAACTTTCCACCTGACTTCTGATAATATATGGCATATTTCTCTTTAACATCACTTATGCTTTGTTCTATTTCGCGACTTTGTTCTTCCTGCATAATTAGTTGTTCAGCTGATGAAAGTAATGCTTCTGACAGTTATTTCCTACTTTCTATCAAAGTTTCCATTTCATTGGTATGTATACCATTCTCACTGAAAAAAAGTTTTATCTAATTCAAGAGCTACAGATTCTATCAGATTTAGTATTACCAGCCCAATACCAAGGCACAGATGAAAGGGGGGGGGGGTCACAGTTAAATTGTCAATAATAAAACCTGAGGCTTTAATTAAAGGAGGCAGTTCACAGTTATAATGATTGTATGCTTTTACATTAGCCGTACTGGCAAAGTTCACTGAATGTCTATCACAATCCTCAAAAGTTCTCAGTGCATATGTAGCTGGAGTGTAGTCTGGGAGAAGCTCTTTGTACTTATTGAGAACATGGTATGCATGGGGTCTACCCTTTTGTAAATCAGAAAGTGTGCAGTAACAGTGGAGACAAAAGTATCTCCCATTTGGACCAGTTACTCCCAATAATCTTGCAAGCCACTCCCAGTCTCCTCCGCAGCTAAGTTTGCAATGAGAGTAGGTAGACTTGGATGGTGCACACTGTTTATCATCGTCATCTGTTTCCATGGCTGCACTTCCTGCACAGCTCACTGCGTCACTGTTGACTAATGCTGAAATGCCTGAAGCGTTGGTACATGTTGGACTGCAACTGTTTACTGTACCTGTTAAAAGAGGGGAAATTACATTTGCATTTACATTCAAATGTGTTTTGTACTCAAACAAAGGTATGCTAGCATCCCCAAAACAAAATAGTGATGTGGGCATTTTATTTAGAGATTTGTCTGCATGTGTTGGACATTTAAAGAACACATAAGCTTGTTATTTTCTGCAGCAACAGTACAGAACATGTGACAGTGCAGTGCTTCCACATTATATTTGTACATGTACAGGGGAATTCATTTGTGATGGACTACATTTGGTGTATGGTTTAGATTTGTGAAGGAAGGAATTGTGTTAGTTTTGCAGTAGTTATAAATTGAAATGAGTTATAAAATTTGTGAAGGTGTAAATGTATATTTTACCGTTTCTGCACCCCAAAGTTTTAATTTCAACTTGTGAGTACCATCACTAACAATCTGATTAAAATCCGATGTAGATGTCAGCTAATCGTTCATTGCTATTTTACCTTCGTTATTTTGCCTGAATTTTGACCTTCTTGGTACATGTTTACATTTTTTAGCTAAAAACGTAAACATGTACTACGCAGGTCAATTCAAGCTAAATAACGATGGTAAGATAGCAATGCACGATTAGCCGACATCTACATCGGATTTTAATCAGATTGGGATGAACCTGTTGTCATTGCTGAGTGCAGGGCTCTAACTACTGCAAAACTAACACAATTCCTTCCTTCACAAATCTAAAAAAGTACTTGAAAATAGCAAGGAAAATTGCCCCTGAAAGAAAAAAGAGAGAATTTATACACAGTAAAGTCATACGAGAACAGAGACTAGAGTTGCAAAGAGAGAAAATGAAAAAAAAATGAATAGTTACAAAGAAAACTTCAAATGAAAGAACAACTTAAACATCGTGTAGAAACAAAATGGGGCGGGTGGTTAACAGAAGACGTAGTTGACAGTATGGTATCACAGCTGACAAGGTGTCAACAACTAAAAGCAGTCAAAGATCAAATCAATTACCGAATCCAGATACTACAATTTAACTTGCCAAACAAGAGATTGGCTAAGTGGCAAAACAACAAAGTAAAATTAACTGTAAGAGAGCTTGTGGAAAACTTAAAATCAATAATACGACTAGATGTCAGAGCTGTACCTACACATGTCAAAGAAATAAATGAAAACCTAAAGAAAAGAAAAACCAGACGTCAGCAGGTGCAAACAAAACACAGGAAGACAACACTGCAAACAGATGTATATTTTGGCATAGGCAGTGTGCATCCCGGTATGCATGTGGCTGTAGCATACGATCGCGAGGAACAGTGGTATGTGGGAAAAATTATAAACATGAACACTGAATATGAAACAGCTGAAGTACAATTTCTCGAAAGGAAAAGTGAAAATTCTTTCCAATGACAGAGACAAAATTGAATGTAAATTCATTCTGAAGGCGGTAGAAATTGCACCGAAAGACTCTTTGTTGAGAGCTTGGAAAATTGATAACATTGATGATATAGACTTGGCCTACCATACATTCAAGGAACGATATTTCTAAGACTATCATCCCTCGTCATCTCTGTTGTGCTAAATGTAAATGTAAGTAATGAATGCAAGTTCAAAATTAATAATGATAGGGTATAATTAACAGTTTCCATGATATTCCTGCTTATTATCCAGTTTGTAGAAGGTTGTTGCATGTTCAGACTTATTAACTTCAATATTAAGGTTGAATGTACTAGCTATAAACCCGAGTAAATCATGTTTATTTTGCTTAGATTTTCTTTTTAATACCAATTATTTGATACTTTTAATTATTGAATGTAATACATATAAACCTCTAAACAAACATTTTATCACTTTGCTGAATGTATCAATTAGTAATATACAACATGAACAGAAAAGTGTTTTAAAGAAAATTCCTAAAAATCCAATATAGCCGCCATTGTCCATAATGAAAACATAAGGCTCTTCATGATTTTCAATGTGTTGAAAATATGAAAATATAATCTGAATATATTCTTTGACTTTATTTTTTGATTTTGTAACTAAATAACTTTTATCTGAAAAGTTTAGCTCAATTGAGTGGATTACTTTGAAGTTAGCAGTCATCAAAGTTTTAAGATTTTGATGTTTTTCAATGGTGCCGCACTGAAAAAAACTATGTCAGATGAAATATTTAGCATATTTGGATGTCCTAAAATTGAAAAATACAAGAAAATGTTTTCGAAATCATTGAAAATTGTTTTTAATAGGTAAAACTCTTTCAGTATCTTAAACAGTTTGCTTGTGAATGCAGTTTTTTTAAGAAGTTAACTTCCTGTAAAATTGGGAAATTGCTATTTTTTCGAGATTTACAACTCAATTTACTCAAAAACAGGTAAATTTTAGCTTGGTAAAAGTGTAATAACTTTTGAACCAGTGGACCAATTTCAATAATTTTTTTTCATTTTACTTCACTTTCGTAGAATGATAATTGTTTAGTATTGAAATATTGCTATTATTGATCTAAATTTTTCACTGAACTCCCTATATACCGAAGTCACAAGACCAGAGTTGTATGATTTCTACCTTGTATCTCAGTCTGTACAGTGATAGCCTTTAGGCAATATCTTAGTTACACACTGTAAGTGCGAACGTAGGCAATATCTTAGTTACACACTGTAAGTGCGAACATAGGCAATATCTTAGTTTCACACTGTAAGTGCGAACGTAGGCAATATCTTAGTTACACACTGTAAGTGCGAACGTAGGCAATATCTTAGTTTCACACTGTAAGTGCGAACTTCATAGGAAACAACCATAGTTACTTTCCTGGCAAATCTACCTACAGTGTTGCAATTTAGAATTATGCAAATATCTCATGAAAAAGGCGCACGCAAATTAATGTTGCGATAAAGCGTGAGTTTTGTCACGTAGGCACTTGATACCATTAGCTATCATAAAACCGCAAATATAAACAACTCGTTAGCGTCTAGTATGAGTATTTCCAATGGATAAAAATTAAATAAAAATGGAAAAACTAATATAGGTAAACACGGCATCGTGAATGTGTGACCGTCACGTAAAATATATAGATTTATCGTGACGTCGTATTTTTCTTTTACGTGGATCGTGAACGTTTGGAGGACGGGTACGGTGTACTCCGTGCTGGGGGATCTTAGTTTCACACTGTAAGTGCGAACGTCATAGGAAACAACCATAGTTACTTTCCTGGCAAATCTACCTACAGTGTTGCAATTTACAATTATGCAAATATCTCATGAAAAAGGCGCACGCAAATTAATGTTGCTAAAAAGCTTGAGTTTTGTCACGTAGGCACTTGATAGCAATTACCATTGCATTAGCTATCATAAAACCACTTTGTTAGTGAACAACCAATCAGGCAAGAAATATACAAAAGTTCTCATATAAATGTGACAAAACGCCCTGTGTCTACTACAAATTTAGATTCTTTGTATCACTGTTGGTATGCGGTTTCATATAGCACGCCATGTTTATTGTTATTGAATAGTCTAGACATAGTTAGCTTATTGGAGTATAGCACAGAGGAACAAGCAAATGCGGTTTCTCTCATCCGATTTGATTGCTTTTTATTAGTCCTGTTCACGTTTCTATGTATATTAGTATAGCGATTTCATATTAGAGTAGTAAAGTTACTTGACCCCTAAGGCAAGTAGTCAAATTTCTTGACCCTAAAAGAAAAGGTCTGTAAATTTTACGTAATGTGATTGGTTAACGATCCTTGAACTTGGCCAGCGTCCAAGCCAGGTCCGGCATACATGATGATTGACAGGTCATTTCGATGTGAAGTAGAGAGTTTATTTTTAGTCTAAGGCTATTCATATGCAAACTAGCGGTTTCCTATATAAGTAGTAAACTTCAGAGCCTCGACGAACAGATTTTGCCAGTCTGTTACACGTGTAGCTCGTTGGACAAAACACCAGTGGAGTTTCGAACAACTAGACAAAGTGACGACGTTCCTTGTCTTCTGAAATGCATGGACGGACGGTTCACTGTATGCAGCCCAAGGGAAGCCTGGCATCTGCTTGAACTTCAAATTCTCAATCACAACCTATCTTTCATGACTGAAGATCAACGATTGGACATGTCGAAATATTTGAAAAGAAGTCAAGGAGAAGAAACTGTTTTGTCTTGTATTCGAAATAGCTCTCCAGTCGGTCACTTTTTAGACAAGGATCCGTCCCCACTACTACCCCTGGCTGACATTTCCAGTGTGTCACAGCCAAACGGAAAACACTTCGTTGCATTGCAATTGGATAAAGTCTTACTTTTTAGGTATGAAGACAGTGGTTTTTTGACTGACAAAGAACGCGAGAATTTCAAAGCCAAGATGTATCGTTTGCAACACAACGAAAATGACTATTTCGGTGTGATATACTGGTTCAAACTTGAAAAGCAGTTGGATGAACAGCCATACAACTTCCAAGTCGTACCTGACAAAAGGAATTTATCCGGGGCATCGAATCATTACCAGAATTTTGAGAATGGAGTCAACGGTAGTTGTAACGGCAGAGTGTATTTCGTCAAAGAGAGAGTCGGCAGAAAATTTATCTGCTCGTCCGAAATGGCTACCACCGCCGTTGAAAGACCATCGAGTGTGTCTACGTTCATTAAACCCAAACGTCGAAACGTTGATGCTCACCAAAACTTTAAAGACCAATATGAAAAATACGGGTTTTCAGTCATTGGAAACTTTGTCACAATATACTATAAATAAAGAAGTAAATATTGATTAAACCAAGATATTATCAATTGTGTTTTTCTTTATATCCCTCGCAAAAGAAGCACCGTTTCGGAGCTTCAGTTCATATAAAATGCTGTTTCGGCAATCTGTTTTACTGTCCCGTAAAACTCCACAATGTACTGCAGCATGTTCTCTTTCATTCAAAGGTATATTTTGAAGAGACAGATATGACGACTAATGTTTAATAATTATTTTTACGTAATTTTATGAAAATAATATAGACCGGAATCAACTGTGTGTTCGAGCCTACCGCAACTCTAAGATATTATCAATTGCGCGAGCGCACTAAGCATTGATTTTGCACCATGTCTATCCGTATACTTTCTTTTTTCTTTATTCTTTTTTGGAGTCTTCAATATTTATATAAACTATTTTTCTGCGATTATTATAAAAAAAAATATTTCATTTTTTAAAAAGACTAGAAAGTGTACAAGTACATACATATATTTTTAATCATTCCATTTCTGGCCTTATACCCAAAATAACAAATATGTGTAGACGTGTATAATGAGTTTATTAAAATATACTATAAATAAAGAATTCGAAGTAAGTATGTAAATGTAACTCATAGCTAACTTGGGCCTTTATTACCTGTATGACATCATTATCATTTTCGAGTTTCACCAGAATTGTTGCCTCATGCCCCTGGTTGGACAAGCCATTAGAAGTATGAATGACACAATTTCGAAACTGAACAATTCGCTACGTCAAAAGGACGAAGAAATGGGATTACTAAGGACAGAAAACAGTTAGGGTTCTAGCGAAGAAATCGAGAGGTTAAATACTTTACTTCTAGAAAAGGACAAGGAAATTGTTGCACTATAAACGCTGAAAACGCAGACCTCAAACGAAAACTTGATTCAATGCAAAGTACTGTTTTGGAAATTGCAAACGAAGATGAATTGTATCGAAAAGAGTTTTGCTGAGAACGATAAGCACGTTAAATTTTTAATGAATCAGTTTCGTCTTCACGGTTTTACACGGTAGAAATGATGCCTGACTTCTGACTTCGTTTCAATAATAATTATACTAAAACTATTAGAATTGAACTAGACTCAAATAGTGTGTGTATATTTTGTTTGAGTACATGCAGTATATGGGATGAAGGGTGGAAGTAGAATTGGGAATTGAGATGGAGGGTAGAGGAAGAATAGGATGAAGGGTAGGTGTAGAATGGCATGAGCGGTAGACGTAGAATGAGGTGATGAAGGGTAGAATGTAGCCTATCAAGTGTTCCTTATCGCCCCCCCCCCCTCCCCACTATTGTGCGCACCCAGCGATCACATGGGGTTAACCTTTTCTTTGGCCGCACAGTACATAGATATTCTAGTACGAAACGTCCAGTAGATATCAGTACATACAAAAACAACCCAATTATTTTGCAATGCAAGGCTCTGTGCAACATCACGTGGATTTTGTGCTTTATATGTTATCTCTGTTATAGGCTATTGCATCATGGGGGTAAGCAGAAATAATGTATTCAAGTTTTATACTGATTATTTGTACATCCTGATTGCCTGTACCCAAACTTTGTAAAAATCTCTCTTGGATATTCAGTGCAAGTTGAATACATTATTCCTGTTGATTCCCATGAGGCAATGTCCCACAGCAAAGATACATATAAGGCATGGGTAAATTGATGTTTCTCTGAAATTGCATGTAATTGCCATAGTTTATGAAAAATGACTTAATTTCCTCGAGTGGTGTTCCCTTTTATTTTTTTTTGCCATGGTTAGATGAAATCTCACAAATTGGGAAAAGGCACTCATGACACATACATGCATGTTTGACATTCAAATAAGCAAACTTGTGTACAGATGGTGTCATGATTTGTTTGTTCCGACAGACTGAGAGAAAGGAAAAGTGCTACAGTTACCTCTATTAGCAGAAAATCTACCTTTCATTTTTCACATTGTAAGGAGCAGATGGTATCAAAATGCAGGAGTCGAGGCACAAGAAATAAAGTAAAAAGCTTACCGGCAAATACTTTTATTGCCTAAAATTAAGCACGCGTCACGCACATGCACAAGCTTACAGTCCATTTACAGAGATTTTTATTTAAAACTCATTTTTGATTAGGAAAAGGTATGTGGGATTCGTAACCAGCAAGAAATAAAGCAGTGTCCATATTACTTTTAACACGATACAGAGTCGAATTTCTAATTGCTTTTTTCACCAGTTCGATTTGATATTTCGCCTGTCTTCTGTAGGACCAAATGAGGAAAATGGTTTCTAAAAGTATCCAGCTACACAGTGATACTAGGTAAATTGTAGACAATATGCAAGACATGAAAATAAACACCGGTGTGAATATTAGAATAGCTGTCATGGGACATATTAACATGATGGAATTAATTATCCACATCAATGGAAACCACTGACCCAATTTCAACACAGAGCAAATTACAATGCTCGATAAGACTATTCCGAAATATGATACGATGAGTGTTAGTATACTTCCTTTACATTTCCCCTTTGTAATTCGGTCTTGTCCCTCGCGAGGTGTGTCCAACTTGACCTTGTTTGTATCGTTGTATCCCATACAGTTCAATAACACTGTAGTCAATTTTGTCTGCTATGTAACCGGAACTGTTTCTAAGTATCTCTTCGTGTCGACGAAACAAAGACAAAGCCTCTTGTATTTGGTGACTCTTGCCAAGGAAATATTCAACAGTTATGGGTGCCAAGATGTTAATAACAACCGATAACCGACGACGACGATTGTAGCTCCGGCACGTGATGTGTCACGTGTGTTAGTACGTCAGAGTTTTATTGTTCGAAAGTCTATATAATGCGATGTTCAGTGTGGCTACTTGTGTTCTTGCAGTGATTTCATTCCTGTTTTTCGTTCGAAAGTGTTAAGGTTGGTAAAGTATTGTATTTCTGTCACTGATAGGTACAACTGTAGGATTATAGAACTGATCGATATGGATTTGTTGAATAGGTAAGGCTCCTTGTAGTTGTACCATATTTATTACCTGGAAACATTCACAGTTAAAGTGTTAAATATATTGGTACTAGTGTACAAGTAAAATGTCTTTGTTCTACTTCTTTTGTAATTTCGTAATGGTTTAAAGGTTTTACAAAGAAAGTGTTATGGTAACTGTATGGTAGAGAGAAATGTCATTTTTATAAAATACTATGGTGTGATTTATTGGTGCGAGACAATACAATCACGGGAGTAAAACTTTAACATAGTAATGAAAATCTTAAAGAAAAATATGTAATTTTGAGTCAAATCAGATAGAAAGGTAACTAACACAGAAAGGAAGCCCACCTTTGCTTGGTCATTGAGTGATATTGATCCATCCCGACATGTACCAAACGCTCTGAGTTCGATGTGATTTCCTTTTAGGAATTTGTTTAACCAGTTATCATTTTTCTTCCAGATCTTAACGTCAATGATATTTCCATCTGTGTCTATGCATGCTACATTAAATATTTGACCATTTGAGGTGTTTCTTGATTCTACGTCCTCCATGACTCTTAACTTGAGAGTTAGAACATTTGTGCAAGCCATGTTGGAAATCTATTATTAACGATAAAAATATGTTAGGAGTACTAATATATTACACTTTTTGTATACATGCGTAACACATATGATATAACATACAACAGATAACTCTGGTTCTCACCAAACAGTCAGTTTTTCTTTGCTCTAAATAACCTAGGCCTATTCCTGCTTGCATATGGATTAAGAGACGTAGATAAAGATGTAGACTAGTTGAAGTTGAACTGAAATCCAGTCACATATTTACAACGAGAAAATTATTTATTCTCTAAAATCATGTCGGACGGGGGGAGGGGTAAAATTGAGCACGAAAACATGAAGTCAGCAACGTGCTACCAGAGAGAATTGTTATTTACCGTGATATTGTTGGAGCTGTAGTAGAACATGAAATACCTCAACTGCTGAAATGCTTTGAACAACTTGGTGCCGAGTACAATCCTAAAGTAGCAGTCATTGTGGTAAAGAAACGTGTGAATGCCCGTTTCTTCCACACAGTCACATATTTGCAAGAGCAAAAATATTTATTCTCTAAAATCATGTCGGACGGGGGGGGGGAGGTAAAATTGAGCTCGAAAAAATGGTCAACAACGTGCTACCAGAGAGGGTTGTTATTTACCGTGATGGTGTTGGAGATGGTCAGTTACCAGCTGTAGTAGAACATTAAATACGTCAACTGCTGAAATGCTTTGAACAACTTGGTGCCGAGTACAATCCCAAAGTAGCAGTCATTGTGGTGAATAAACGTGTGAATGCCCGTTTAGGCAGGATACTCTGTGCTGTGCGATCTTAGTTACACACTGTGAGTGCGAACGTCATAGGAAACAACCATAGTTACTTTCCTGGCAAATCTCTTATAGTGTTGCAATTTACAATTATGCAAATATCTCATGAAAAGGCGCACGCAAAAGATTGAGTTTTGTCACGGAGGCACTTGATACCATTAACCGCAAACATAAACAACGCGTTAGCGTCTAGTATGAGTATTTCCAATGGATAATGATTAAATAAAAATGGAAAAACTAATATAGGTAAACACGGCATCGTGAATGTGTGACCGTCACGTAAAATATATAGATTTATCTTGACGTCGTATTTTTCTTTTACGTGGATCGTGAACGTTTGGAGGACGGGTGTACTCCGTGCTGGGCGATCTTTAGTTACACACTGACACTGTATCGTTCTCAGCAACTCTTTTCGATACAATTCATCTTCGTTTGCATTTCCAAAACAGTACATTGCATTGAATCAAGTTTTCATTTGAGGTCTGCGTTTTCAGCGTTTAGTGCAACAATTTCCTTGTCCTTTTCTAAAAGTAAAGTATTCAATCTCTCGATTTCTTCGCTAGAACCCTCACTGTTTTCTATCCTTAGTAATCCCATTTCTTCGTCCTTTTGACGTAGCGAATTGTTTAGTTTCGAAATAGTCCTGCTTGCATACGGAGGAATTCGGGACTCGATTCTGACAATGGTGTTTAGAGTCAAGTCAGTAATACAGACTCGTGCACCGTCATGTAAGCAGGACTAGTTTCGAAATTGTGTCATTCATACTTCTAATGGCTAGTCCAACGACGGGCGCGTTTGAAGCTTTACTTATCTGGTCATCTGTACATCGTGGAGTCGAGTTGTTGACGTGTAGGCGAATCACTCTTTCAATTTCTGTTCGTTCTTTTCCAAGTTCCAAACTTCCATGAGGCGTTGATTGTTTGACGAGATTAATTTTCTTGATCTCTTTGGGGTGATTTCATCGTGTATTTCCATAACCGTAAACAAATAACCCATATTCCAATTGCTAGGTAACACTTTACACACGGCCGTGACAAAGTTTCCAATGACTGAAAACCCGTATTTGTCATATTGGTCTTTAAAGTTTTGGTGAGCATCAACGTTTCGACGTTTGGGTTTAATGAACGTAGACACACTCGATGGTCCTTCAACGGCGGTGGTGGCCATTTCGGACGAGCAGATAAATTTTCTGCCGGCCCTCTCTTTGACGAAATACACTCTGCCGTTACAACTACCGTTGACTCCATTCTCAAAATTCTGGAAATGATTCGATGCCCCGGATGAACTCCTTTTGTCAGGTACGACTTGGAAGTGGTATGGCTGTTCATCCAACTGCTTTTCAAGTTTGAACCTGTATATCACACCGAAATAGTCATTTTCGTTGTGATGCAAACAATACATCTTGGCTTTGAAATTCTCGCGTTCTTTGTCAGTCAAAAAACCTTCATACCTAAAATAAAAAGTAAAACTATACCAATTGCAATGCAATGCAACGAAATGTTTTCCGTTTGGCTGTGATACACTGGAAACTTTACTACTTTAATATGAAATCGCTATACAGTAATATACATAAAAACGTGAACGGGACTAATAAAAGGGATCAAATCGGACTAGAGATACCGCATTTCCCACAGCCGTCCGTAAGTGGAAATTTAGTTGGAGTAAACAATTAACAACAAACGGGCGAGCGCCCTCACAGGCGATCGAATTACTGTGATCAAAATAGGTGAAACTCGTACGGAAGTGTCGCGATGTCGACCACTTTGTTGTTTGAATAGCAAACACTACGTAAAAGTCACGGCCGAAAATTTAACAATTCATTTACATGAAAGATGATGATTTGTTTATGATTACCGACGCTTGAGGCAGTATCATTTCTTCGGCCGTCACAGGATTTTTGACGCGACGTGAACCGTCGATCAATGGTGGGATTTGGGATCGTGAATTGCCGTCTTTAAGGGAAAGTTTTTAACATTTTTGTCCAATGTGGTCGTCGTCGTTCAAAAAAAACAACAACATGTAAGCAGAAACACTTCAAGTAACAACGACCAGATGCATCTTGTGCGGGGATAACGGCAATGGTGGACTTGTATATAACCTCATGTAAGTCTTCAATGTAACGAACTGCGAACTTATTTACATCATCATTCATTCGTCGTAATTTTACCATTGTGAAACCACGGCATGTAACTGTATTCAAAATATTCTTGTTTTTAAGCAATTCGTATATGCAAATCAGTAATTGATTGCATTTTGCCGATTGAATGAAATTAAACAGGAGAAAACAATTTTTGCATATATATGGTGTTCATGGTCTATTTTTTTCTTTATGGTCAAATCACTTACACAAACAAAATACTGACAATCAGGTTCGATTAACCGAGGTGTAACTTTAATATAAAGTTATGATAAACTAAAAGTATATAGTTCAGTTCACAGATACAATATTCAAATGGCTGATACAGGATAAAACAATATTTTACCTTAAATAGATTACGTGATGTAACTTGTGGCATGTTCTTATTAATTTATAATTGGTTTGATACAATTTACTACAGTATCCAAATTAATTCTATAGTGTACGTGTACATGGATATATCCAATCCTCAAATAACAAACATACTATACATTCATAAATAATAATCACAAAATGTGTTAGTCACTTCACAAATTATTTTATTTCTTTTTATCATTCCTTACATGTGGCTGTGAAATTTCCATATGAAATTATAACCCATTTTTTTCCTCAACGATTATGATTTCTTTACTCTTTTGTTTTGGGGTGGTTTGGCACTGTCTGGGTGAACACTGATATGATGGTCATTGACCATACATTTCAACATCTCCAAGTCATTAGGTATTGAGGAATAACTCCTCTGGGAGATGTTGAAATGATGGTGAATGACCTCAATCCCATGCTCGCCCAAGAAACCAAGACCCATCTGGGTTTCCTTTATCTGGTCCATCACATGGCACTCTAAGAAGTGCAGTTTTGGGAATATAGAACCATTAGGAAAGTATTCTCTGTAGTATTGGAGCAGACTCCGTATATTTATACCTGCAAAGAAGAAAAGAGATTAAAATTATAAATGTACAATGTGATATTTCTGTTGAATAACTGTCATGTACAACATCATATATAATATATATATAACAAATAAACATTCCACATCTCATAAAGGGGAACACCATTCCAGTCAATTTTTAATGGTACAAGTAACCATAGGAGAGTAAATTTCATGAACTGACATCATTTATAATTCCAAAATGTAGACTTATACACTGTCATGGTTCATTGCATCACAGGATTTAACAGGGAATGTCCATCACTGAACACCAGATATTGAATGATGCAACTAAATAAACTAATTTAGTAATCTGTTATGATGCAGCCAAACCCATTAAATTGCTGGGAACAATTTTATTTCTTTTGAATCACTATTTATTGTTGGTACTAGTAATTATTCCAGAATATACATTCCAGAATACAATATGTATAAATCTAAGACTTGAATAGTATTCCCCTCTATACAGGGTTTCATAAAAAAAAGCAAAAACTTTTACTTATCATCTTACTGCCAAAGTACAGCATGCACAAACAAGCTCCAATTTAGGGCAATATTATTAATAACTGTCAAAAGGGGAAATAAAAGAAAACCTGTTAATTGAACCATAAACACAGAAATAGAATTCAAAAAACAAACAGACAAACAAACAAAAACTCATGACTATTATGAGTACCAAGTATGGTGATTTCATGAGCAGTCAACCTTCTTGACAAAGAATAAATATTATGGCAAGCAGAAAATATCTTGAATAAGGGTTTGAATCTGTCTCTGATGCTCCTGGCCTCATCCATCAATTGTGGTGCACTTTTTTCTGTGCATTCAACAACACTGTTTGTGATTAGTTCAATATTCTTTTCCTGTTGGGAAATGAATGAAAATATTGGTCAGTCTTGAATTGAAATCTAATAATAGTATTTTGACACTTATCTGTTTAGTAACAACCAAGGTGACTAACATGATTGTTAGTCAGCTGCCCCAAAACTAAACAGCTCAAGGATTAATATTAAGATGATGTCCATCAATCTCTGCAATTTCATGCACCCTATTGATATCATGAACATAGAAAAAAAACATGCAAATACAAAAAAACAGTAATCAAAGGAACTTTGAATATACTGAAAGGTTAGCAATACTATTTGAACAGAACTGAACATTTAATTAGTAATATGAACAAATTTTGAAAGCTGTTCAATATAGATAATATAAATTTCAAATATCAAGTATTTTTTTTATATAATTTCGATTTATCACAACGATTATCACTTATAAATAGTATACAATGTCTATGAATGCTTGATTTCCGCTGAATATCATTTTATTTCCAACTTGAATGCAAGTAGCCACATCGGAAAGATCAACATCGCCATAAACGAACTTCGAATTGAATAGAGTTTTACTATCGATACCTCAACAAGTTTTCAGTCATTTTATTCGTAAATATTAGCAATTTCATAGCATTTTTGCCAAATTCCTGCCGCTAGAAGACTTGACCTCGATGACCTGTAACTTTTATATATCTACGCATGTGCAACAGTTGAGCTCTTGCGACTCACCATGCAACTTGTTGCATCGTGTACGCGCTCTGTCGCAGTTGCAAGCCTCGTCGCATGCGACGAATTGCTTCATGAGTTGCATCGTGTAACTGGGCCTTTTTTACACGATGCAACTCGACTAGCAACGCACCATGCAATTCGTCGCATGCGACGAATTGCATCATGTACTCACCTCGTCGCAGGGTCTTGCGACGTCGCAAGGGTAGAAGTAGAATGTAGCCTATCAAGTGTTCCTTATCGCCCCCCCCCCCCCACTATTGTGCGCACCAAGCGATCACATGGGGTTAACCTTTTCTTTGGGCGCACAGTACATGGATATTCTAGTACGAAACGTGCAGTAGATATCAGTACATACAAAAACAAACCAATTCTTTTGCAATGCAAGGCTCTGTGCAATATCACGTGGATTTTGTGCTTTATATGTTATCTCTGTTATAGGCTATTGCATCATGGGGGTAAGCAGAAATAGTGTATTCAAGTTTCATACTGATTATTATACATCCTGATTGCCTGTACCCTAACTTTGCAAAAATCTCTCTTTGATATTCAGTGCAAGTTGAATACATTATTCCTGTTGATTCCCATGAGGCAATGTCCCACAGCAAAGATACATATAAGGCATGGGTAAATTGATGTTTCTCTGAAATTGCATGTAATTGCCATAGTTTATGAAAAATGACTTACTTTCCTCGAGCGGTGTTCCCTTTTAATTATTTTGCCATGGTTAGATGAAATCTCACAAATTGGGAAAAGGCACTCGTGACACATAAATGCATGACACATGCATGAGCTATACGCGTGACACATGCATGAGCTATACCTTGCGTTCTCCCATCAAGATTCACCAACTGCTATTCACAGTATGGAGTCCTGCATCCATGATATCAAGGCATGGATGACACTTAATAAATTACAGCTCAACGACAGCAAAACTGAAGTTCTTGTTATTCGCTCAAAATTCAATCAGCTCCCAGATCCTGTTCGCTCCGTCAATATTGGTTCTGCGTCTATCACACCAGTTACAACAGCACGACAGTGTACTCTTTGACAATATCCACATGTATAACCAGCACATCAAGAAAACATGTAAATCAATGTACTGTCATCTCCGCCGCATTGGATCTATACGTCAATACGTCTCAAGTGCGGATTGCTGTACTTTAATTCATGCTGTTATATCCACTAAACTTGATTACTGTAATTCTTTACTGTATGGTCTCCCTGAATCAGTCACAAACCAACTTCAGCGTGCACAAAACACAGCTGCAAGAATCATCACCCGGTCAAAGAAATATGAACACATAACTCCTACTCTCATCAAACTCCATTGGTTACCAGTTCGTTCTAGAATCGACTACAAGATCTTACTCCTGACTTACAAAGCAATTCATGGTCTTACACCGGAGTACATTTCCGACCTTATACAAGTATATATACCAGCTCGCACCTTGCGCTCAAAGGACAAAAACCTTATTACGACTACAAGTTACAAGCAAATCAACTACGGTGGACGTTCTTCGCTTATGCTGCTCCAAAGCTCTGGAATTCACTGCCAACTGACATTAAACTTGCACCAACTATTGATTGTTTCAAAAGATAACTGAAGACACATTTGTTTTGTAAAGCCTACGGTGTGGATTAACCATCCAGCGCCCCTGAACAGAACTTTGCCTGGATTTTGGCGCTCTACAAATTATTTTGATTGATTGATTGATTGATTGATTGATTGATTGATTGTTTGGCATTCAAATAAGCAAACTTGTGTACTACAGATGGTGTCATGATTTGTTTGTTCCGACAGACAGAGAGAAAGGAAAAGTGCTACAGTTACCTCTATTAGCAGAAAATCTACCTTTCACTTTTCACATTGTAAGGAGCAGATGGTATCAAAATGCAGGAGTCGAGGCACAAGAAATAAAGTAAAAAGCTTACCGGCAAATACTTATTGTCTAAAATTAAGCATGCGTCACGCACATGCACAAGCTTACAGTCCATTTACAGAGATTTTTATATAAAACTCATTTCCGATTAGGAAAAGTTATGTGGGATTCGTAACCAGCAAGAAATAAAGCAGTGTCCATATTACTTTTAACACAATAAAGAGTTGAATTTCTAATTGCTTTTTTCACCAGTTCGATTTGATATTTCGCCTGTCTTCTGTAGGACCAAATGAGGAAAATGGTTTCTAAAAGTATCCAGCTACACAGTGATACTAGGTAAATTGTAGACGATATGCAAGACATGAAAATAAACACCGGTGTGAATATTAGAATGGCTGTCATGGGACATATTAACATGATGAAATTAATTATCCACATCAATGGAAACCACTGACCCAATTTCAACACAGAGCAAATTACAATGCTCGGTAAGACTATTCCGAAAAATGATACGATGAGTGTTAGTATACTTCCTTGACATTTCCCCTTTGTAACAAAAAATATGTATAGTTCCATCAACAGACACGAAAATAAATGTCTCAGCAAATGTAGATTTGTAATTCGTTCTTGTCCCTCGCGAGGTGTGTCCAACTTGACCTTGTTTGTATCGTTGTATCCCATACAGTTCAATAACACTGTGTAATCAATTTTGTCTGCTGTGTAACCGGGACTGTTTCTAAGTATCTCTTCGTGTCGACGAAACAAAGACAAAGCCTCTTGAATTTGGTGACTTTTGCCAAGGAAATATTCAACAGTTATGGGTGCCAAGATGTTAATTACAACCGATAACGCCCCGTAACTATTAGCTTAACTGTAATGGGGCCAACGCCCTTTGATTTATTCTTGCACAGCTGTAGACCAACTGTGTAATATTTTTTGTGACAACCATAAAGCTCCCATCTCTCCTTGGTAAAGTATTTTGCGAACAGCATAGCACACACAGCATACATTGCAGTAATAATTAAAAATGCTCTCATATATGGAGATCTAGCAAACCAGATTGGTGAAGCGGATATATATCTCTGAAATGTCTGCAATTTAGCCAAATCAGTTCGTATGAATTTAGCCATCTTCACTATGAAACCTGTCATACGCACCCTCACATACATACATACATACATACATACATATAAATATATATTTATACATAAGCCAGAGAATTACGATTAAAAACAACAGTATTCATTTATTTCTTAACTGAAAAACATTTTACGAGCTACAAAATGACACCTGCAAAATGGGCATCTCGAATGTTTCGTAACTTTTTCAATTTAACGTAACAATGTGTGCAAATTAAATGACCACATTTCACTCTCACCAAGGACACTGCCAAAAAAGCAGACTTTACAAGTGAATTTCTCTAATGTACTGCCATTGTCAGTGTTTCCATTGGCCGACTGCCTACTGCCGCCATGTGAATTTTCATTACTTTCGTTGTAAGTCAGTCTTTGAAAGATGTTTTCCTTGAGCAATATGTAGCGTGCGATCTTCGTTGTTAGGGATGATGTGGATAAAATGCGTGCGCATCCGTTCCAAAGATTCTTGTCTTTGTACCATCCTTCCAAAAGCATGGCTATTTCGTGAGAAAGTTCTCTTCTTGAAATGTGGGCTGTTGTCCTGCGACGGAAGACAAATCTACCCATTAGATACACGACTGCCTGTGCCAACCTTGTTATTACCATTTCAGACTGTCTTCCATCACATAGTCAAGCGATAAAAGCAATCATACGGCTGTAAAGACGGTACCAGGCAGTACGGGGTTTTGCAATGTCACGACACATGTATTCCATCCTTTTTGTCATATTCCTCACGTCACTATTCAAACTTTCCGCGAAACACCTCTTGGATACAGTTGAAAACGTGTAATGTTCCATAAGTATATCCGACAAATCAACACTTGCCTCTTCTAGGGGCATGGTAAAGTCGCATCCAGTACAATGCACTAATTCGATGTCTCTGGAAACTATTAAATTATTTTCAGTGAGTATTTCTGGATCGAGAGTTGATATTGTTTCAGCCATGATGCCTATTAATCATGAGACCATGACAGCGGGCCATTATATAAAGTAGTGACCGCGATCATATGTGACGACACAAATTGAACAAAATCGTGACGTGAGCATATCGTTGTAGACGTTCGAATTCACCAACCACAATATATAAAAAAAATATGATGTGGAATCAATGCACGACGACGACGATTGTAGCCCCGGCACGCACATGTATTATAGATATGAAAGTCGTGACGTCACTATATACTTTTAAGACAACCAAGTAGCGACCACGATCATATGCGACGACACAAATTGAACAAAATCGTGACGTGAGCATATCGTTGTTGACGTTCGAATTCTTGTCACCAACCACGATATACGAAAACTATATGACGTGGAATCAACATGACAACATGAATGCACGACGATGACGATTGTAGCTCCAGCACGTAATGTGTCACGTGTGTTAGTACGTCAGAGTTTTATTGTTCGAAAGTCTATATAATGCGATGTTCAGTGTGGCTACTTGTGTTCTTCACAGTGCAGTGATTTCATTCCTGTTTTTCGTTCGAAAGTGTTAAGGTTGGTAAAGTATTGTTTCTTGAAAGTCCTTTTTTTTAAATGTCGTTTTTGTTTGTTTAGTTCTTCTCTTATGTTTTTAAAATATATTTCACTTTTTCTTGTATTGCCAAAAACCAATTTGTATTGAAAAATCTTTCCTTCCCACTTTTCAAATTGGAAACGTTATCGTGTTTTTTTTTCATTCAGGCTTGCTTAAACACAAAGGTAATTAAATTTACCAAGTTGTTTACATTTTTACATTCCAGTTGTAACACTATGGATAGAGTTAATGGTCCTTTCGACACATTCCGCAAGTGGTATAGTGCAGCCGTATACTACGTTCGTAATAAAGTAACGTTTACTCAATAGCATCTCAAAGCTTTTCCATCGGAACTTAGTGCTCTTACGTTTGGCAGCATTAATTACTTCGCATACCAGTTTAGAGTGTATGTTGAAGACGACGACAGACGATTAGAAGAAGTACTTTTTGACAAAGTGAAAGAAAAGTTTAATATCTGTCTTTCAGGCAAGAAAACGTGGAGTGAAGCTTCAATCAGTTATTACACCCGAAAGTCTTGGTCTTGCTGGTGCTATAGATAGTTCTCTTTGTCAACAGTGTTCCGCTTGTTGTGTAAACGCAAGACCGTATTTAAGTGTCCTTTTCGTACCTTGCCAAATCGTCGCGTCACTGAGATCAGTAAGGTCGTATCTGCCTATACAAGTGCATTGCAGATACGACCTTACTGCACTGATGCGACGAAATGCTTTACAGTTAAGAGGTGCGTTTGAAATTGTTAGGTGTAGACAAATTTGTATTTAAAAAATCTGAAAATTGAATTTGTATGAATATTTTTTTTTTCTGAAAAATTCAGCATTGGTATGATTCGTATTTGGATGGGAAGAAGTTGATAATGTGAGAATTGTGTAAATGGAAGGTTTATATTAATATCTAAAGCTAAACACAGACGATAATACTGAGCGTTCTGTGTCTTTGAACAAGATAAGAAATGTATGATTGTGGGGAACGAATTTTGCTTGCAATTCACAAGATCTGTGTATCCAAGGTAGAGGTCGACAAGAGAAACTTGTAGTTGCAGATGCCAGCTATAGAAAAGAAGATTTATTTGCAGTTTATGGAGAGTTTCACAAAACCAAACATGAAAAGATCGTACGTAGTCGGCAGGATTCGAACCTGCGCGGGTAGAACCCAATAGATTTCAAGTCTATCGCCTTAACCACTCGCCCACGACTACTCATCTATGATATACGTTGGATTTTATAAGTATGATATTGAATGTGTTTATGGCAACGTCTTGATGATCTACAAACGTGATTATCTCATGGACTAGGCCTTTCCAAAAGTTGACATGGTGGCGCTCTACCTCCTGTCTGGCATAGGTAACTTGGTTAATCATAGAGCACTGCTGCTTTCCTCGATGTCTGAACAATATGAACAAAAACATGCCTGACTTATATTACACACACTTCTACAGAATACCAAGGGACAAAGTTCTTAAGGTGTTAAGTCCATACTTGATAATAAAAAACAGACCCTTTCTGTATCTCCATGCTTTGCGAAATGAAAGGGATTAGTAACCTCGAGCCCATATTGAAGTATGTATCTTTGAACTATTACTACAATACTGTGAGAGAAGAAGAGACAAGAGAGACAAGCAGTTACTACGAGAGGATTGGTCCTTCCAAGCATTGAGGAAGCAATGGAATGGTGATAGGGAGACTGTTGTGGATACATTGAGGGAGCTGGTAGGCATCACTATATCGTTGGCGACGTTCTTGCCACCAACCACGATATAGGAAAACTATGCTATTTACTCGCCACGTTCTTATTTTTTTACCTAAATCGTCTATATAAAGGGAAAAGTATGAAAACGTTGACCATACCCGTCAGGAACTTTCCTAAGTTATACATCGTTTAACGATAGTAATGGCTTCTTCTGAAACAATTCATACTGACTTTGGAGATATAAAAGACATTGCGATGAGACTAATAAGATTACTATTAATATTATTAACATTTATTATAATAATTGTTCTTATTATATCCATTTTAATTTTTATTATTGTTATTTCGTGTTGAAGTTCGCACGTTCAAACACACCTTTTATCAAATGTCACGTTGATACTGATACGAGTTATGGTGAGACATGTCTTTGTTTTTCGTTGCACAAGAGACAGAAAGAGACGTTTACATGACTGTATTGGAAGATAATACAGTTTGTTTTGTTTTGTTCTCCTTATAGGATGCATTAGAAGTACATGCACCAGACGATTTCGATCTACAGGCAAAGAAAACTATTGGATTGATGCAAGGCGATAAGAAACAACTTGTATCGTCCGAAACCGAACGAATGGAACCAAACGGTCATCGAAATAATCAATATATGGCGGAAATTGAAGCCGGGGAAATTAGAGAGGGCGAGGATAAATATAACTATTCTTCACGTGCACGTTTACCAAGCTCACACAACAATGAATCAAGAGATCTAGAGACAGACAATGATTCGTTACGAAAATTAAAAACTTTATATCGATTCCTGAGAAACAGATTGCATGAATACAAGCATATATCGTACGTTCGCTTGTTGCCAAGAGACATCGACTACTGACTAAACAATAAACGCGTCTTGTGGCACTATATTAGAAGTGAGTGGAGTATTTAGTAATTTCTCTGTATTCCTTGTTTTGTCTTTTTTGTGCCATTCGTGTAATATTCTTTTGTTTTTCACTTTCTCTGTATTCCTTATTTTGTCTTTTTTGTGCCATTCCTGTAACATTCTTTTGTTTTTTCTCTTTCTCTGTATGCCTTGTTTTATCTTTTTTAGTTTTTTTGCATGAGAATCCCTTTGCTTTTCACTTTCTCTGCATTCCTCTGTATAGTAAAAGATCCTGTACCTACAGTAGTTAATACCTCACTGGATGTGTCCTGATGCACTGCAATTGTTATATTATATACCAATGCTGCACAATTCATTTCTATATGACCTGCATATGTTGCATAACCAGGTTCATACCTACTCACTATATTGTTCTTTGGTGACTGTGTCCCATGTCTGATATTCACCAATAACTGTATCACTATAAGTATCCCAGTGTTCAGTGATAAAGGTTACAGTAGCTAATCTTACATGTATATGATTATCTTGTGTATCATATAGCCCAAGACTTATAGCCCGAAATAAACAATTACCATCTCCTCTAACGTTTGTTAGAGATTGCTCTACAATGACATCATTAGTTATTTCTGTTTTCTTTCCAGGTTCATCAAAGGCACGGGGATTGTTTAGCCATTCTTCTGAGATGCCTACTGTAGTACAACAGTCACCAATCTCATGCTTTGCGATTTTAGGAGTTAAAACATGATCATGTTCTCCTTTTGAACACTTTCTTTTTATTTTCTTACAGTAGTTTCACCAATCCCTTGGCTTGTCCAGAGTCAGTACATCAAAGATGGATTTTAGGCGTTCATGTTTTGGAATACCTTCATTACCAACACAGTTGATGATCTTGTCCAACTCACCAACAATCAGATGATATGGTTTCCAGTCATCTGTAAACAATCAAAACAGAGGATTCAAATACTTGTTGAACTCATAAGACTTGACTTCTATTTTCTGCAGAATAGAAATGTTTTAATGCAAACAGTAATACTTCAAGTTGTACATAAAAAGAAAAGAACGCATTGGATGAATTTACTATGTTCTTAGTTCATAAACAACCTAGAATTATATAATTTATTTGTGAAAGTCTAAGACAACATCAATAAGTTTAACATAAGCTTACATGAAAGGGATACTAGTTAATATTCTAGTGTTTACACACACACACAGACTCACAGATATATTGTACATTTATTTACCATTAGCAGCTAAATTGGTGACCAGCTCAGTAATTTGAGCAAGTATGAACGATGCACTGTCTCCATGAATCCAATCACTTTGTAATCGAGTCAAAGTAAACCAAAAAATGTGGTATGGTCAAATTTATTTTCATTGGCTAGTTATAATTATATCACACTAAATATGATCAACTTTACATAAATTTGTGCTATTTAGTACTCCTAATTTTCTAGTTACAGACAAAAATACATGGCGATGAAAGTGAAATTATGACGATAGGATTCATCTCCTCAGTCTCACTTTGCTGATTGTCAGAATCGACATTAAAATGCACAATCATTCTGTGCAGCATGTAAAAATTTGAACCAATACTGTAAAAACAATTATAAGTTGACAATATTTACAAGAAAATGAAAAAAATGAAGTCTGCATATGGATTTGTAAACTCTCCACAACATTACAACAGTGATATATGCTAGTGTACTGTTCTAATTTCAACTTACTGTAGTCTGTATCGTGTGACAAGTATCCAGGCCTAACCTCACACAAGTAGCGAAATTATTAAATATCAACAAAAAAAATTCTATTTTGTACTTAAACATAACACACCACTTCTTTCTGATCATTTTATTGTGAAAAAAGTCAATATTGATCACTTTAACCAACTTTCAGGCCACTTAGAACTTGTTGTATGTGACGGTCGCTGCGATCTGGTACATGAACGATGGCATCCTATTCGCACTCAAACTCGACTAGCGTGTCGTTCCAAACTGACGGTTCACCAGTAAAACTAAAATCGTTAGTGCAGAGGACTCGCTCATTAAAATCACTAAAAATACATGATTTGGTAGAAAAAACACCAAATTTTAACATGAAGTTATCTTTTATTGACCTTTTAAATGTGAACAAAAAGATGTTTTATTCATAAAAATCAGACTTTTCAAAGCAGAGATATTGTCTTGTCAATGTCAGGGTTTAGGCTGTGAACACACAGTGGCAGAAATCTTTTCAGTGTGTCTGACTTGCTTACGCGGCGGCGGCACCGTCACTTTGATGACATGTCGGCTTACCCCATGTCGGCTTACCCCCCCCCCCCCAAACAACAACAACAACAACACCACACTTGTTTGTGTTATAAAGAATTCAAATATAATAAAGAGATCATTAATATTTTTCAATATTTGATTAGTAAGTTTTGACACTACAGTGTGCTGGACGTGTTATTTTATCCTACCCCTTCTGTTCACCATGTGGAGTAATATTCATTCATACGTAATGAATACGGTAATGCACAAACCGTAAATGAACAAAGCAGATATGGGTAATTTTGATTGTTTGATTTTGCAGCCACCGATTCGAGAGATACACCAAGGGGCATGGATATCATAAATTGAAGTCAAGAAATTTTTGAATACATTCAGAGCTATTTAACTATCATTTAGACATGTTAGTCCGAGCCAAGGAAATTTTCTTAAAGGTGAGTTGTCCCCTGTGTGTGGTGGGTTGACCTCTCTATGTCGTGGGTTGTCCCCTGTATTTGGTGGCCTGTCTCTATTTTGTGTTTCTGTGTGCTGGACACGTGATTGTTGAATGTCTCTGTAGTGTTTACAGTGTTCATTTCCTTTTCTATGTTAGCTTCTGTACTGTTTACATATGTCTGCAGGACTATTGGAGATTAGTTCTTAATGTCATTTTGTTATGTATTTGTGAATGTGCATGACTGGTAGTAGTTACTGTCTGCTGTATTTGTAGGTTGTTCATAGTCAACATTGTCAGAATCTTGGCTTATGCCATCATGAGTAACATCTGGATCTTCATTTGATTTTCCAATCATTGTCTTATTCAATGCGGTTGCCAATACTTCAACTTCTAGAAGAAGGAGTGGAGTACAAGTTAGACAACCAATTCCTTGTACATAAATATTAAAACAGACTTGATGATAAGAATGCCCACATGGAAGAAGCACTGACTCTGCTTTTGAGGATGCTTTTGGTTGCTGACAGTTCATAAAGTCACACCTGAAAGACGGTTTGAGAAATAAATGTAATTACCATAAGTTAAAATGTAAAGACAAATGGAACATTGCACTAAATGTATGTGCAGATTCAAAGTTAATGTTCAGAACTAAGCCAGTTGGATTATATTGTAACACATGTTAATGTATACATACATACATACATACATACATACATATACATACATACATACATACATACATACATACATACATACATATACATACATATACATACATACATACATACATACATGCATGCATGCATGCATGCATGCATGCATGCATGCATGCATACATACATACATACATACATACATACATATACATTTTCAAGCATATGAGCTTGTAATTTTCTTCAATCTACCTGTTTGTTGAGCTCAGTGAGACATGCAGTCTAATGTATAATGATAGACCAATTCTTTCACTCTACTTAAAAACAAACGTACAATACACTCAATCACACATTTATGGGGCTACTGGTGGTTTAAATCTTCCCCATCAAAAACATCATATGGGAATTTAACTAAGGGACAAGGTACAAGCAAAGGGACAACCCTAAAACATAGCATTTTATGCTCCCTACAGATTAGACTCCTATAAATTCTTACCAATGCATAGCACAGTTATCTTAAGGTGATTTCAGTCATACATCAACATGATGTCCTTGAAACATGGATGCCATGTATGTCACACACTGACATTAGGAAAATCCTTGAAAACACAATGCATTAACCCCTTCTAGCTAATTGTATATTGTTAAACAAAACTAAGTTATCATTGATGTGACCTGATTATGCTGTAAGATGTATGTCAATTCCATAGTTATTTGAGTGCAAGTTGGCTGGAATGTTAGCGCTTAGTACCTCTACACTAAATTAACCCCATCATGAAAACCACTCTTCTGTTGTACTTTAATACAGAAATGTTTGGCAAGATCAGCACAAGAGTGTCCTTCAAACCAATATTATTTGGTCGGAACATTACAACAATGAGACATCGAGAAAATAGCGAATGCTCATCTCTTAGTGCTATAACCAGATTCCCTACTTTTGTGGGAAGGGCGTACATGTATGCCTACATATGTCCATGTAATATGCAAGTTCAGGTTTTTCATTGGAGCCCACACATTTACTTTTCCAGAGATGATCCGATCCTGAACAAAGGTTCTGTATAACAGTACGAAAACGATTTTCCAATTTTTAGAAAGAAAACTGTATTGTTCATAACACTTATTTCATAAATTGATTTTTCCCAGAAATGTCCCCATTCTGGCAAAAATGTCCCCATTCTGGCTGTTTGGTAAACACTGTTAAGATATTATATTTACCCCTTTTTAACCATTTAAAAACGTTCTTTCTGTTCCTCATATCTCCTAAGCCTCTTACAATCAGAGAAATTATTTCAGACTTATCAGCCATTTACAGCATTAAAGTAATTAATTGTACAACGTCTGTAGGAAATATGACAATACAATACTTACTTTTAAACATGATGAAGACTTAAAACTAAAACATAACAAACACGAAATGATTCCAGTAACTACAACATCAGCGGTAACGCTCCAAGAGAGCAAAGAGCAGACAATAAAAAACAAAAAGCGTGATTTGGTTATCAAGAAAACAAAGTGACGAGCAAATAAAAAAAAATGTTTAAAATAAACGCACACTCAACTCCAAATACCCAACCCTTGCATTCAGACAAGATGACGAGTGCTTCTGGGTAGTGTGTGAAAGGACAGTGACTGTTCATTCACCATCATGCTCTTTGCTGTGACAACTGTTCCAGGTAGTAAAACTTGATTTACTTTTTAAAGTTTGATTTTTTTTCAAATTTCCCGACTCAAATGTTACTGTTCTTATTTCTATCAACTGGTTTTTTCTCATCTGTTTTCTTTACAAATTCAATAATATGTACATGTGTATAAAAACAAAACAAAAAAACAATGATTATGGCTCAAATACTCCATCAGTTTGACTGAAACGCTAACATTATTCAAACTAAATATCCAAAGAAGAGTACAGTTTCAAAACTCTGCCATTTGAAAAATACATGTTTTCATCGTCGTATAATGTACGATGTCAAACTAATAACCAAAGGTGTTTTCAGAGTAAAGTTGATGAACAGAGAACTAATGATCGGACACAACGTCAATACTATTTCCTGAAAGTTAACAATATTGATGTGGATCTGTTACATATGCAAAGTTACATGTATTTTTTGTCATTCTTCATAGAACTCTTGTCAGGCCTCTATGTTAAATCTCACTTCAATTTTATTTTATTTTATTTTATTTTATATTATAATAAGTCACACCATGAATATGTTGTATATAAATATATCGACAATTTAAAATTTAAGTGAAGCTATTGTTACTGTATTCCTTGTGTACATACATGTATGATAGTCTTAAAATGTATTCCATTCAAACTAAATAAATTGTCATGGCCATGAACAACACCTAGTGGACTTAGGAGAGTGTTATTTATATGTGTGATCCTATATTTACAGATACATGTATTTGATTTATTCATGCTTAAGTGATACAACAACACACACGGTTTCTTTCAGAATCTGTTGTCTATTTCGTATCTGATATTTAAATTTCACTGGTGATACTACAAAAGCACGGGTACCCTGTATTCTCTCTGCTGGGATAAACTCGGCAGCTGTTGGGAACTCTGTGTCATTATGCCACACAGAAAGTTCATTTCCATATTAATGTACATGAATGTGTTTCTTTAGGCACTCGACCCTAGCAATTATGTGGGACACATCTATATGTTTGGTACTGACTGACTTTCACCTCACTTTTAAAAATCTCAGCTATTCTGCCAACCCACCCACTTTTGCAATTTGGACTGATCATCAGCTGTCAAGAACAGGTGATTTAATCGGCGGTAGTGGACGTACTTGGCTATCATTTTCAGCATATGTTGTGGTCATTAAATGTATATTGTTGCTTCTTTGAATGGTCCAAGTATCACTAGTTATAGAATCTGACAGTGAACCCTTGTAACACTTTGCGCTGTCTAAAATATCCTGATAAAAATAACCTTCTTGTAAACTGAAGAGTAATAACTTGGAACAATTGTTTTCTCTCGAGATGATCATACATGTGAAACAAACTTGTATCAATCGTCCCGAAATAAAAAGAAATTCAGTTCTTTTGTGAATGAATACAGGAGTTAGTGGTAATCAGAATTACTAACGGATAGAAATCTAGGTGATTAATCATCCAATCAATACAACTATTACAAACCACAATTGATTCTAATATGATAATTGTAAATATTAATAAATTTCATGTCTGTTTAATATACGATATTGAAGTTCTATTTCCGAGTGGTATACATACACAGTGACTTAATTATTATTAAGTTGAAACTCTATAGCCATGTTAATAATGGGCTAAATGCCAATTTTAATAGTACTGAAAACAAGGCAAATTTAATTTGACCAATAAACAAGTTTAGATTTCATTGAGAAGGTTACACAGTCCTGAAATGCTTTACTCATAAATCTTTGTTTGCAATTTGCAGACTTTGCAATAACCATTCACTAAACAATTTAACATAAAGAAAACATGGACTTTAAAAGTGCATAAACATATAAATGAAAAGAAGACATCGAATACCATGCTGAACAACAGCGTAACATTTCTTTTCATTACATGTACTTGTAACTGCAGTAATTTACAATTAAGAGAAAATAACACATCTTGCGGATATAAAAACATATTTTGCCTTTGGCTAGGTATTTGACAATTATCAGACATCGACTTTAATACGTAGCCCGTCTCCATATACACCATCTACTTGTGGGAGAGGTATTCCTGACTTTGACGGGCCCATGCTACGTATTTTAGGCAGTGTACTTATGGGAAGGGTGTTCCTGACTTTGATTTGCCCATGCCACATTGCCTGAGACTTTCACAATTACATAGAGAGAGAGAGAGAGAGAGAGAGAGAGAGAGAGAGAGAGAGAGAGAGAGAGAGAGAGAGAGAGAGAGAGAGAAAGAGAGAGAGAGAGAGAGGGAGAGAGAGAGAGAGAGAGAGAGAGAGAGAGAGAGAGAGAGATTTTAAATAGTTCACTTTTGAAAGTCAAACTGTGGTTGATAATTATTGATTGTAAAGTGAAAATTGTACCATTAGCACTGCGCAAATTCTGTCGTCTTTATGATTCGAGCCTCGAACAAATTTAAACGTCAGTTTTTTTGTTTTTTTACAATTTACGTTCAATGCTACCATTGTGTTGTTAACAATAGAGAACAGTAGGTCTCTGCTACTTAAACAACTCTCCAATCATACATATGTATCTGCAGGTAATTCGACTTTATCTCTGGGAAAGCAAAAACAACTTAAGTGTGAATACTGCCTTCTTTGTACTGACTTCCGTTCTAGTATAAATAAACAAATACTATATACATGTGTTTACACTAATTTATAGCTAAAATGATGCAGGCTTTCACTCATGGGATGTTATGTTTTTGACACGGAGCTACGCATATTTCAACGTTAACTCTAGACTAACATTAACGGAGACACAACAAATACAGCTGGAACCTTTCCCCAATTACACTGAACACCTGATAAGCATTGCTATTTCACAGTGCAGTAAAAACAGGCTTCTAATGAAAACATTACACATAGACTTGATGATTTTAATGACTGCTATTGTTTATTTTCGAACTGATAATCAACATTTCAACTTGCCTACGTCTACATTCCCACTGTGCATGGCACCCATGTAATTGTTTTGTTTTGCATTAGAAGTTGTCTCTGGATGTGTATTAAATGTCATGTTACATGAGTGAAACACAAAGCCTACATCATTTTAGCTGTACTATAGCATATGAGAGTTTATATCCTTCTATCCATCTATCCTTTCAACTGGGTTCAATGAACTATAAACGCGAATGCGTTGCTAATGCATTATATTACAGAAAAACAGTCATTTTGTATAGATTTGGCGCTGGCATAGCATAGTTGCCATGACGACAATAATTATTTGATATAATGTTTAAAGTTCAACAGCACGACTATGTATTTTAATAGCCTGAATGATCACAACATACGGTTAAATTTGCTCTTCTTCTCTTCGAGGATTATTTAAGAATGACCTTTATATCATCCTAATACAGTTGTTCAGTTTTTGAAAAGCTATTATATGTGAGACGAGGTTAAGAGCTCAAGGCAGGGCATAAAAGGGTTTGTTATATGAAGGTGTACACGGAAATAGAAGTAAATTTTTATCATTTTAGCTTTTTGCATGCTCAAAAATATTTAGGGTCCGGGGCTTATAAACTAGAGTTGGTTGGGTTATCGGAAACACATTATTTTTATTATTTGCCCTTATGCAGATTTTAATATGTTGATGTCCTTATCCAATTCTTATTTTTGTATTTTCTTTTCTAAAATGGGTCTACTGGAATAATAGCTGACGAAGATATTGACATGCAGATATTTACTGAAGAAAGGAATAATTAAAGAATCTACACAGTCGGAAGATGAAAACCGTGATTCAAATACACGGGATACCGATCTTGTTTATCGAAACAATAACATGGGCCCCTTGCACAGTTTTCGAAGGGATGAATAACGAAGCCATTAAACTCTCAAATATATGACCGAATATGAAAACACAACAGTAACACTCCCAGCCCGATTGAAATTCCTTCATTGTTTAATGTCAAACATTAAACAATACACCAACGACGACCATGATAGACTGTATACCAGTATAATTCTTAAAATGTTCCACCAGCGATACAAAACTCACCTCTGAATGCGAAACGTAATTGAGAATCATTCATAAAAGTGTATTAAAAACTACAGATATTCGCTTTGATTATTGTCTCTGTGATGCCACCATTATATTTGTAGTAATGGAAAACGATAGGTAATCTGACACCGTGGATCATCAGATTAGTCAACAATTGAAAAAAAAGCTCTGTACAATTATTAGAAGTACCAAACTATTAGAAGTACCGAACGAATTTTTTTTAAAAAGCTACTGATTGATTTTTCGCTAGTAAAATGATGTGCAATTTAAGCACGAATAATATAAAACGAATGTGCCGCATTCTGTATACCTACATAAAAGCGTGCAAGTTACGTCAATAATCGCATATGCTAACATTGATGCATGGCTATGAAATAATATATAATTATTATTCTTATGACATTGCTTGATATGCGACTCATAAAATTATACAAATGTATTTTTACTCGACAATGTCTGTATACTAATAACAAGGCGATGTAAACGTCAACTGTACTGTTAGAATGTTAACCTATGACTACATCAAACATGTCATTAATCGTGTGTCAAGCAAACAACTTGATACAGACTCGTACTCTATTACCATCAGCGTACAAAGCTTAAAAAATAGGAATATTTGTAGACAAATAAAATAAATGAAGTTGAGCCATATGAACAGACAACATATTAATAAAGGCGATAGATTCAAATCATTGTTTACGTGTGAAAATTTATACCAGAGTGGGAGAAGCAATATAGCTTGTTTCAAAGTAACCGTTTGAGATTAAGATGAGGGGACTGCATTTGAATTCAAATTTAGATGGATGGGATTTTCGAAATTCAGATTTTGAAAATATCTTTTGGGTCAATATACCAACATTGTGTGGAAAGTAAAAAATACCAATATCCCACATTACCTTTTTACAATATTAAGTAGAAATAGCAAGAGACTTAAATTTACATCCTGATTTGCAGTCGACTTGTTGTTCAGTTCAATCTCGTTGCCTTTATTTGTAATTGCATAATCTTTTGTATTCAATTTTACCTTGGTTTTCAATAAATGTATATGCAATGCATAATGTAAATAATCGTATACGTATGCCACATCAGTTGTTCTTGATTGCGTTGACCGTAAAAGTATATCACTAGCTATATGGGCGTATAAACGTCATGATAGTTCATTTTGATATGTGCAACTGAGTCATAAACATGCAAACAACATGGCCGCTGTTTGCCTAAAATCTTCTTTGATACAGGTAACCAGGTAAGGAGATTTTCAAGTACAGGATATTTATTGCTTCAATTGCTTCAGACCCAAGCATAGCCATGTCCATAAAGCAGGCTGATTCCGGAAACAGTATGCGGCGGTACAGCGCGCGGCTCCTTTCGTCACATTATATTTGATTAGCTGTCATTGTTAATCACACACCCATTTATCAAACTTTTCATGTGTTATTATAAATTATGTCTTGTGAATTGTAAAACACTGAACAATAAGTAAACCCCCACTGCCCATTAATTTGATTAGAATCCTGATTATTCAGCTGTACACTGTATGCAAACATACATAACATTTTTCTTTTGGCATGCTTAACAAGTAACGATTATATTAACTGTCAGATAGCAATGTTTCAAGTCATTGATTTAAAACAAACCAATAAACTCAATCACAGCATGTGTCCATACAATAATAGGTGACATTTCCCAAGTAAATATCGAGTTATAAAAGGAAAAAAAAATACTTTAACACTGCTAGTATTAAAAGGTAAAAGTAAAATAAAAAAAGGAAAATGTGCAAGGTAAAATGTCACCCGTTTTGAAAAGCTCCATATATACAAAAAATAAACTTAAATCACTGTTTTTATAGTTGAAAAGATTAATACCACCATGTTGCACCAATATTAGGATACTAATTAATAAACACCCAGTATTATGCTTTTTGTGACACATTATCCAATGCATCAAATTGGGGAGACAGAGCTCTCATTCATGACGTCGACCATGCAGCATTCACTGTTATTATATAAATCAATGGTGTTACATTACGTTTACGTGTCACAGTAGAGAATTAATTGACCATTATATGACATTCTCACCCAATTACCACGTATTGAACAATCAAGGTAACTAACAACCTGTATAATTAATGAACATGATAATATTACATTGACAACGTAACGATTTCCATCCATTCCATAGGCACGTGCCTATCGTGTATAAGTGCTTTCAGGTGACACACGGGCTTTGCAGTTCTTACCGGCGGCTGGCTTTTGAAGTATTCTGTAATGATGCCGACAAAGGTGATTGAACAGTTTGGACTATATGTATATTTTATGACTGGCTTAAAAGATATCCACAAGCTACAATTATTTATATAGACTGACTACCCTAGTTGTATTCAAAGCGTGTGTGCTATTTAATTCACGGATACATTTGTTGTGTGTAATTCAGGTTTTTTAGGTTTGTAAGCGTACATTTGCTGTGTTAGCCCCCTATAATATTCAACTATGATGTGATACTTTAAATATCATAGCAACGTCGTTTATTGAAAGCTATATAAAATAAGGAGCATATGAGAGTGGTGGGTAAAATATTAATAAATACTGGTTCTCATCCATCAATTCATCAGTTTATCCATCGGTCTGCCCGACCGTCCCTCTGTCATACATACATACATACATACATACATACATACATACATACATACATACATTTTGTACATACATACATGCATACATGCATACATACGTGCATACATACATACATACATACATACATACATACATACATACATACATACATACATACATACATGCATGCACACACATGCATATAGACCAGAAATACACTCGTCCCTCCTGATTGAAACAAAATCGTACCGAAACAAATATGTTTGAAACATTTATTTTCTTTTTGCAGGGAAGTAAAGGCTCCTCCATTAAACTCCTCTCTCTATTTTCTATTTTAGACTAAATACGTACAATTACAAATCCAAACGAACACATTTGTTTTGGACCTGTTAGAATGCTATGTTCCAAAGAAGTAAAACTCCTTTTGATGGGTAATCCGTCCGAGAACCAAATAATACAAGATGTCTACTGGACCAATCAGATTCCACCACTTTATTCTGACAATACAGACAAGATACAATAGCTGCAAGGAAACTCTAAAGTGTGCACCCTTGAACAAGAAGGATTAAAATGTTTCCGGTGAAGCTACTCTAGGAACTTTTGAGTCCCAAGACCGAAAAAGGAAGGAAACAGCGGGTGATGTGCTTAAGTTTAGCTGTCTTTTACTGATAATGAATGAAAGTTACATGCAATATGGAGGCTCTCGTGCCTCTTACCAACAGGACGTATTAAGTTCTGGACATTATTCCATTAAGATGATGATTTGTTCACCATGTCTGGACAAATGTACGATAACATGAGATATAGTTCTTGCGTAATTACCATCGGAGGCATGTGGACCTGGTTAGTGGTGATATGGGATGATACAAGATCCCAGATATCCATGAATCTGACGCCAATGCCACCAAAGACCCGACGTATCATTCTATCCATGTCATGAAATCTGTAGTTAGAGCTATGCACTTTCTGTACTAAGTCTTCATTCTCTCGAGGATGTGCTAATTTAATGATGACAATTGAGTTAGGGCACCGGTTGAATAATCTGAGAATGGCATATTTTGCTCCAAAGAGTCTATCTAAATAAGCTCTTGTTGACCAGGAACCAAAATGGAAACAAAAATTTAAAACAACCACGGGGGTAACAGCAGTGCAATTTCTTATTCTATCTATGTAATCACCTTCAAATAACAAACCCTCAACATACTGAATAGGAGAACCACCCCTGATAAGAATGTATTTCTTGTGTAATAAGTGAAGTGGCAAGACATTAAGAGCTTTCATTTGTTTTTCAATTTGAACAAGGGTTGAATCTCCGTACATGTGTATTTCTTTTCCCAAAAGGCACTTTTCCATGTCTTCTTTCTGCCATTGTTGACTTCGACACATTAAAGGTACGAACGTCAGGTTATCCTTCCAATAACCACTGGACAGTGTAACTGGTAGATCAGGTCCACATGTCGGAAGCGCTAGCTCAGCTCTCATTTTGACGTCTGTGTTGAAATACCAAAGGAACAAGATCAACAAGTATTTAATAAAGTTATTGAGTATTGTCGAGTAAAGAATTCGTCTTGTGTTGCATTTTTCCGAGACTATTTTCCGATTTTTGGCCTAATTCGTACTTCTCGAGTTCATCTCACCGAAAGGGAAGAAAATTGTTCGCTCAGTGGTGGCGAAGTCTGTGTAGACCCCATAGATACTATTTTTGTCGGCTTGAGATCTAGATTCAAGTGACAGTTTCTAGCTATATAGGAACTACTCAAAGAAATACAATCTGTAGAATTTTTCTGACGTTACTTGCATTAGTCTGCTGTAAGTATGTGCCTTCAAATATTATAATCCGTCATTTTTGAAAATACTTACCCACCATTTTGAAAATACGGATCCGCCATTTTTAGTATAAATGATACATTAGAAACAATCGCTATGCGTACCTTTAATGTTGATTGTAATTGGATTTCCAATATCAGATTTTCCATTGTGTCTGTGCAATGAAATTCCAAGAAATTAAACGTGATTAAATTGCTTACTTATTGTAAGTTTAATAGCCTGGCTGATTTTATCCTTCCCCCTCTGTTTGTGTAATTGGTGCATTAAAAAAATAAAGTTGTGTACATAAAAATACCTATCATAAAGTGATTGTTGGGTTGTTGGGATTACTCATGATGGAGGAGATATTAATGGATGAATAAAAGTGAACACACCACTGTATGTATGCTTGTACAACACTACTGGAGAAGACAATACATCCAGGTGTACTTTATTTCAAAGTGATCCCCTGAGGGCACTATAACAGTATATTTGCATATTAGGTATAATGAATAATTCACAACTATGCAAATGAGGTCAGTCACAGTGAATGTATATTCTAACACCCCCTCTTGATCTCATTTTCCTGTATCTTATGCATTTGTCATTACACAACTTAAATACAAGATATATGCATCAAATCATAATTACATTGTTTCCATCTCGAAAAATCTCTTATTTTCTTGTGATGTTAAATATACAAGATGTCAATTATCCAAAAATATAATCTTTAAACTTGTCTAACTTAAACTTAGTTGCTGGCTTAGTTAGTATATCAGCCACCATGTTATCTGTGGCACAATATCTCAAGACTACTTTACCACTGTTTAATTCGTGGCGAATAAAATGGTACCGTATATCAATATGTTTCGATCTTTTGTGGTTGACAGGGTTCTTAGCTAATGCAATTGTGCCCTGGTTGTCCTCCAAAATTAAAGCAGGCTCTTGGTTATCACTAATACTAATATCATTCAATAATTGAGTTATGTATATAGTTTCTTGAATAGTTGCTGCAAGTGCCATATATTCTGCTTCACAGGATGATAGGGCAACCGTTTGTTGTTTCTTGGATTTCCAAGATATTAGAGGACCTGTTTTAGTTAAACTAAAACAGTATCCACTGACACTACGTCGATCATCTACACATGATGCCCAGTCCGCATCACTATAACCGGTTAAAGCAGATTATCATCACATTTCTTGAAACACAACTGGTAATCAAGAGTACCATTTAAATATCTCAGTACATGTTTTGCTGCCACCCAGTGGGCCTTGAGTGGTTTTGACAGATACTGTGACAACTTAGTTACAATCCAACATATGTCTGGTCTAGTACATGTCATTGCATATATCAAACTACCCACAACTTCACGATATATTCTAGGATCAGCTGGTTCTTCATTATTACACTCAAGTTTTTGTTCTGATGGCGTAGACCTTGGTTTACACTCGGACATTTCAAATCTTTCGAGCATTTTACACAAGTACTTCTTCTGATTCATTTTGACAATACCATCGTCTTGTTCAAAATTTATCCCCAGGAAGTATGAAAGTTTACCAAGATCTTTCATTCTAAATTTAGCATTTAGCATTTGTTTGACATTACGTAATAAGTTGTCAGTACTTGCTCCAAGGATAAGGTCATCAACCCAGATAAGTATTACAATTATCCCGTTGTCAACCTGTTTTGTGTACAAACATGGGTCAACAGAACTTTGTATGAAGTCATTTTCAGACAAGTAACTGTGTAAGACACTATTCCAATTTCTTCCTGACTGTTTCAAACCGTACAGAGATTTGTTCAATTTGCACACTAATTTATTTTTACCATCATTTGGAACTTCAAAACCTTCAGGTTGATCCATGTATATTTCACAATCTATTGGAGCATTGAGATATGCTGTTTTAACATCCATTTGATGTAAAATCAAATCATGTTGTGCAGCTATCTGCATGAGAATACGCACCGAAGTCATTCTTGCAGTTGGCGCGAACGTTTCATTATAATCTATACCTTTCATCTGACTATATCCCTTTGCTACATACCTAGCTTTATAAGTTTGGGAACTATCAGCACTTTCTTTAATAGTATATACCCAACGACCTCCGACGGTCTTTTTACCCTCTGGTAATGTAGTTAAGATGAATGTATCATTCTCTTTCAGAGAATTCATTTCATCTTGCATAGCAATCTTCCAATTTTCAGAGTCTGGTGCTTTGATTGCTTCCTCATAAGTCTGAGGAAAAGCAGAAACTCTGTAACAATAATCAATACTGGACATTGCTTGGTCACCTTCAAAGTCAGTGACATAGTCACTGAGGTATGCAGGCGGTTTTCTTAGCCTGTTTGGATATCTTCTGTCGGAAGATTCTGAATCTAAAATTGCTTCACCATCAATTTGAAATCCTACAGGTGGTTTATTAGAATTATTTTCTGATCTAGCCTCATAAGGTTCTATCTGTAATCCAACTTCATTACTATCTCGTTTTAATACGAAACCATCATCATCACTATTCAATATCTTAGTTTCAATTTTATCATCTGATGTACTCATCATAGTGGCACCTTTCATAGTGAATTTAACTACCCTATGTCTCATAACCTTGTCAGTTTCAGGATGATATACTAAATATGAAGGACTACCTTTATCATATCCTACAAATATACCTTTATTACATCTTGGATCTAATTTCCCTTTCGTATATACGTATGTATAGCACTCTGATCCAAATACTCTCATGTTGCCTAAATTTGGCTTACGCCCAGTAAAAGCGAAATATGGCGTCTGATTTACACGTTTATTATAGCATCTATTTCGTATGTAGGCTGCCGCCATTACTGCATACGGCCACATATCTTTATCCAGGTTAGCCTGAATAAGTAGACATCTCCCCATTTCGAATAACGTTCTCCAATGCCGCTCAGCGGTCCCATTCTGATGAGGGGAATAGGGGGCAGAGGTTTCATGTCTTATTTTGTTCCTTCTCAGAAGCGACTTAAATGCCCTTGAAGTGAATTCGGAACCATTATCTGACCTTAGGGTCTTTACGTTTCCCCACGGGGAAGAATCTGCTAGGAATTGTTCCGTTGCAGCTAATGTGTCACTTTTACTTTTCAGGAAATAAACAAACATTAATCCTGAATAGTCATCTGTGAAAATCGCCGCATATTTGAAATTTCCCTTAGAAATTGGGTCGATGGGCCCGGCCAGATCTGTATGAACCAACTCTAATGGGACAGTTGAGCGAGCACGGGGTCCTCTATTCCGACCTTTTGTCATTTTCCCCAGTATGCAAATATTACAATCATCATGTTTAGAAATACCACCAATCACTTTCATACCATCAACAAGTTTTTCAACTTTTACAATATCATCATGGTTACAATGACCTAGTATTTCATGCCAACCCTGCAAGTCACTAGTATAGTTAACATTATCAGATCTAGAAGTAACAGTATCACAATGTGTTGGCAGATAATACAATCTACCACGTTTCTCAATGTTAAACTTTGTACCGTCCTTGTGTCTTAATTCCGCTGAATCAGGCTGAAATGTCACGCTTGCACCCCGTTCAGTTGCTGCCTGTACCGAAAATATGTCTTGAGGGTATGATGGAATGTATAAGGCATCTTTCAGTAATGCAAAGCTGTTTTTGCCGTTAACATCCAATAATGGAACTTTCACATCACCTCGCCTGAGAGCAACATTATTAGACTTCGTTCCATTTGCCAGTTCGATAAAGTGTTTATCTGGTCTAAATGATGCGTCATAATTGATAAATTTCGATTCATCAGTAATTATATGTGCAGTAGCACCACAATCTACCAACAGTTTATCATTCATCACGCTATTCACGCCTCCAGTAAACACATTTGCATGGAATGCGAAAGTATGTTCATCATTTGATTCTGTGACTTGGTTAACTTTGTCTTTACCATACATTTCTTTCCCCTTTCTGCGACATGTTCTGTTCGTGTGTGAGGAGTTTCGACAGACACTACACCATCTACTTGGCTTTTTCTCGCACTTCCGAGCTATATGGCCTTGCTGACCGCACCTATAACATATAGTATCACTTGTGGCCTTGGTCGTTGCGAATGAACTTTGATTTACAGGATTGTTACTGTTCACAGTCTTCATGATCGAGTCATCAAATGAAGTAGAAGATCTAGTACGTACAGTGTCTTCAAAACTTCGTAAAGCAACTTTGAATTCACTAAATGTCTGCTTCTTCTCACTTTGGGTAATAACTACAACAAATGGCCTATAGTTATCTGGCAAGCCTTTTAATACCATAGCAATTAATAGACTATCGGTAACATTTTCACTTGCATCTTTGAGTGCTGCCGCTGTGGTCTCAGCTCGAATAATATAACTAGTTGGTGTTTCATGAGGTTGCATAACCAATGACGTGAGTTCAGTGTACAGTGTTATAATTCTAGGTGTGGTTGACCCAGCATAAAATTCTTTCAAAATCTTAAATGCTTTACGACCGTCATTCTCCGCATCTCTCATAACTAAAGACAGACTTTTATCATCCAAGAACTGAATTAACTCTGCATAGACTTCTTCATTTTTGTCTGCATCAACAGCCGTTCCTTCTGGCGTTAAGATAATATCCTTGAGTTTTTGTAACTTCAAATAGCCAAGAAACTTTACCTTCCACTGTTCAAATTTTCGCTCATCTCAATCGAAAATCAATCTCCCATAACGTCCGTGGACACTTGCACTGGGCCCATAACCTGTTGGGTTGTTGGGATTACTCATGATGGAGGAGATATTAATGGATGAATAAAAGTGAACACACCACTGTATGTATGCTTGTACAACACTACTGGAGAAGACAATACATCCAGGTGTACTTTATTTCAAAGTGATCCCCTGAGGGCACTATAACAGTATATTTGCATATTAGGTATAATGAATAATTCACAACTATGCAAATGAGGTCAGTCACAGTGAATGTATATTCTAACAGTGATCAAGAGAGTTTGAAAATTTTAGATAATTATTTTCGAATGTATTTTTCGGCCAAAAAAGGGTGAATTCCAAAATTAAGGCAACCACTATGCAGATATTTATATTTTTATATATTCAATATACATTAACATTAAACAAAATTGCGATCAGAATGCACTACGATTACAAAATCTAAATCTGGCTATTTTTTGCATTGGTAACCTAAAGGTAGTCTTGTAAGTTGTATATTTTCGAGATGAGAGGTAATGAGTAAAAACTAAAAAACTAAAATAAATATCCCTACAAGTTATATATTCGGTTATCAAGGGAACATATTAGTTGTGGATATATTTAGCAGGGAAATTCGCCCTCCGTCTCTCTTCAGTGATGATTTAATTGCCCGGATGTAAATAGCTTATTTCATTCCCCGTTCAAAATGTATAGTTTCGGTGTCAAGGACCTATACTTTGTTTATGTTGACTGAATGACCTGGGAATTCGATGTTTGATGTGTTGGGAGACCTTTGATGTGCTGGAACTTTGTCTTCTATGTTCCAAAAATATAGTTCTAAGTGATCTCTCTGTCTCCCCAATGTATGAATTTTGACATTGGCCTGTGTTGGTCTGGCCCTGGCAAGGACTTTTGTACCTTTGGAGAGACCAATAGTGGCCGCAATGTTTTGGGCTTACTGCAGGTATTTATAGGCTTTATCTACTGCCCACTTAGGATATCCACACCTATACTATATAAACTTCCAGGCACCTATGACCCCCTTATTAGGCTCACGTGTCCGTAAAGTCACGAATAGCGGGTCAATCTGTTGATAAAAGACTGAAGTGTGCAATCGAAAATTTCAGGTAAATTTTCAAGTTGTGTTTGGAACAAAAGTTCAAATTGAATACTATGGTTTACCAACACAGATCGAATTTCAATTTATGATAATTTTGTAAAGACATGGAAAAAAAATAGTATCATTTATTTTGGGACTGTAGATTTGTTGCTTTATATTGGAATTCTGCTAATACGGAAAGTCATATTTGACCATGTCTTTACACCTGGGTAAATCCTTGGCAGAGGATGTGTAAATGTGATTATGTGGTGGGTATGAGACGATGTTTCACCGTTGACTTAATTTATCCCCGGCGATCTCTCACCTGCGGGTTGTAGACAGTCAAAAGTGGTACTGCATCTCGTACTACCTCTGGAGAGATGGTGGTTAGGGTGGGTCACAGGTAGGGTAAAGGTTGGGTAAAGGTGGGCCAATTTGACGTATTAATTTACCTATCAATGTGATCAATTGTATTCTTGGTGACTTTAAAAAAGTCACATTTTGATTAATTTCATTTTCCTCATAGGTCGCAATTTCATTTTTAGATGCAAATATTAAAAATACCTTACCACGTATTAGTGGATTCAAGTCTAATAGCAGTCTCATTTTAAAGTAGAAAAACGAATAGCTAACAGTCGGTCAAACTCACGTCAAGGTGTTTATAGGCAGTTATAATTCTCTAGGAATGTACTTGGCAAATACATTGGTAAACGATGGCTGCTCATTACTTATTTTAACAGTCATGTAGGTGTTTTTCGTTTTCTGTATTAGTGTTGTGGTTTGTTTGTTCTATTCTTTTTGTCCTTATAAAATAAAATAAAATAAAAATTTTAAAAAAATTTCTACTTGTGAAATAATATATAACAAGTTATTGTTTTTAACCCAAGAAATTGCAAAACATTACTAAATATGTACAAATGTTTTACACTTTGTGCATCTTTTTGCAATGTATTGAGTTACGATCACATACCTGGTAAATAGTTTTACATCTTTTAAAGTAAAAAACATAGTAAAATGCAAAATGAACACCCAGTTCTCATCCATATGCCAACTTTTACAAAAGATTTAACTGTTTAATGATCGTTGGCAGACGGCAGGAGGAAGACATTCGGTAAAAATTAAAATCTCCAAAGTGTCATTCCGGAAGCTTACCTCATTTAAAAGTTATGCCCTACGAAAACTATCATGATAGCTATTTATGATTTCATGTCACATAAATTTCACACGTCTGCAGAGAAATGACAAATTGAAACTTGCCTCACATTCCATGACCTAGAAGGCGACTAGTATTTCTTGATGACAGTTAACAGACATGCATTGGACGAACAGTGAGTATTCAAGCAGTTTGAAAGGAAGTTTTGAACCAGTTACAAGATTAAACTAAACAATTATAAACAGGACAAACAAGTAATTGGCATATATGTCTACATGCCTTGACTACTATAGACATTGGTTTGCAGTTATATTAACTTCGAACATTTAGCACTATGATTGTATAGAACTAAATTAATCCGTGGCAATACTTCAATCAATCAGAGAGATGTCCTAGAACTTTTGGTCACAAGACCATTAATAGTTTGTATGCTAGTGAACAGTGAAGCAATTAATACAACCTGCAATACTTCTATCAGCTGCCATCCATTGAAAAATTTACTCAATTGTTATTATCTGATCAAACAAGTGAATTACTAAGATTCGCAGCCTTTATTTATCACTTATTAAAAATCAGGTCAGAAGCAAATACTTTAATGGAACTTATCATTTTTATTTGGTTATGTAAGTTTGTAAATTGTATTTTGGGCCTGGGGCCTTTGACTACAATAAAGTGACTATATCACATTATTTTGGTTTATTGGTAAAATACATTTAAAATTACTGAAAATGCGAAGTTAATTATTGTGGCATTTTGCTTTCGGAATCCATTTTCTTTAGAAAGGACAGGATTTTTCGTGTCTCCAGATGAGGGGTCACTGTGGTTTGTTTTTATTTATCAATGGGTTATGTTGGCTTGTTTTGTGGATGAATTGCAAGGGAACATTCTTTTCAGTTACAACACAAACAAAATAAATCACCTCCCTACCAGTTGTGAAAAACTGATCGCACCCTCAGGGTCGTTATTAAAACAAATATGTTCACTGTGTCTGTACTTACCCTCTGAAAAGATACGATACTGCTTCGGTATCCCTTGCTGTTTTTATGTTCATGTCACCGACATTATTACTTGTGCTGTGTAAGTTCTCACAAGACAAGTCCTTCGGCTTATCACAAATAAAGGCTGTTTTCCCTAAAGAAGACGGACTGACATAACCACATCTGTCCTGCCATAAACCAAGATCATTAGTTATAGTACAATTTCTTGTTTCTACTAGTTTACCCTCGGTAAAGTTTGCCTGGAATCCAATACGTGTGTTCTCAAAGCCAGTTATAAAGTTTTGGTACAAGATGGCCTCTCGAGGACGTATTAACTTGATGTTTATAGTTGCATCTCCTTTCCATGCAGCATAGAAATATATACTATAGTTACCATTCCCATAATCGACTACCCTCCCTCCAGTTCTTGTACCGTAATTTTCATTTATCATCAAGCCTTGTAGAAAGTCTCCTCCACGTAAGCGTCTATTACCATACTTATCATAGGCTTCCATAATGACTTGAATGTAATCACCCTTTCTGAAGGCCTTGTCATGCACTAGGAATAACCTAAAATACAAAAAGTTGTGACATTTTAGGTCAAATTCAAGTAACAGGTAGCCGGGAATATGAAATGAAAAGATAGGGAGGGAGAGAGGAGGGACATATTTATATATGGAGTCATGATGGGTGAATGGCTAGCGTGACCGGTTTGGAATCTACAGGTTGCAGGTTCGAGCCCCGTCGCTGCCTGCTGTTTGTTTCTGAGTGGCTAAAGTCCTTGGGCAAGATTTCAACCCAGCTGTATAACTGGGGACCTGGTAGGATGTAGGTTGCAATGTGAAGGCTTTAATCCTATGCGCTGAAATGGCTGCAATGGATTGTATGCTCCCTGGGGAGTTGAGGAAGACTAAAGGGTCGTTGTGCCGTTCTGATCCGAGCCAGGGGTAATAATTGTAAAGCGCTTTGAGCACGGAGTGGGAAAGCGCTATATAAGAAACCAACGTTATTTATATTATTATTATTATATAGGCGAGAGTGAAAAAGTAAGAAAGAAAGAAAATTACTGACAGACAGAAGGACGGACGGATGGACAGACGGATTGGACAGCGACAGATATACCTGACTGCCAGCTTACATAATGAATCTTATAATAGTCTTATAAGCAGGCACGCATGCAGGCAGACAGACAGACAAACAAACAAACGAACGAACGAACAAATGAACGAACGAACAAACAAACAAACAAAAAACAGAAAGAGGGATAGAGAGATACATGGATTAACAGACAAAGGGACGGAGACAGAGATACAGACAGACAGACAGATACATACATACATACATACATACATACATACATACATACATACATACATACATACATACCGGAAAACTGACACAGACAGACAGACAGACTGGTTAACAAACAGCAACAGAAGTAGAGACAGAAACAGACAGAAGAGATGCGCAGATAATAGAACACTGTATTTGCAATTGAAAACACCCGGAGACTAATTCTGGCTATTTCTTGCTCTTTACATGTTTGTATTGTTTGTTATTGCTATATTTATCATTCATTATAACTCGAGATACACGTTTTGTCATAAAACCTTAGCATTTTGGTGTGTGAGACACACACAATTCTTGTTTGAGACACACACAATCCTCGTTTGAGACACACTGAATCCTGGCCATAAGAGCTCAGCATTTGACTTTTTATGCTACAATTTACTCTAAAACAGAACACATCCAAAGATGCGTGAGTTGGAGCAGAGGAGGCTGGAAGGGGTGCAGTGCATGATGGGTAAAAACAACTGTGATAGCTCATTAACGCAGTGAGCCGCTATTGTGTACACTTCGATGAGTGGTACGTGTACAATGGTGGCTGGCTCAGTGCTCACCAGCTGTATTTTGGGGCATTTTCAACTCGCCGTAACTTTCACAACAATTCATGATTTTGGATACTTTAAAAGCGAAAATCTTGACTGATATTTCTCCCTCCGTGCTAAAAGAATCGATTTCGGAATTATTGATAGGAATACTGTGATTTTTCGGCGATTTCGTGAAGAATACTTGACCCCGCTGAGGTCGGAAATTTGGGCCCGGTTTTTCGCCCCAAATTTACAAATTTTGCAAAATAGATGTATTCTTGTGTACTTTTAAATGGCTATTGTTAGAAATAGACAAGGTCTGTTCAAGATTTTCGGTAAAAAGCGGGTCATCCGACCCAGAGTCGAAGGTGACCTCCATTGACAAGTGATGTGACGTGACGTGACAGGCGAGTTTCTCACAACTTGCTCAACTACTACAGTCTGTAATTAATATCACTGTTCACACCCATTTTCACCATTGACCCTACACGAAAGGGTCTGTTTTCGCACATGTTGAGATATTTTCAAGTTAAATGTAACTTGCCAAATTCGATATCACCCTGCAATCGTGTGTAATAGTGACACCAGAATAAAGGCAACTCGCGTAAGCAGGTCGTATTTTTGAGTGCAGTGTCCTGAGTACAGCACCTCGACGTTACTCAGTCTACGTAGCTAACAACGTTAGATGCATGTCTACCTTCCAAAATACAAACATTTGCTCAAAAGATAATAAATAAATAGATAAATACAACAACAACAACAACAACAACAACAAGACTTCGGACTTTTTATCATAAAGTTTTTTATTGCCATAAATTGTGCGAGTCTCTCAGTTTCGCATATTTTAATCCGACATGGTTTTGCTCACTTGTCTGGCAAACGCGACAAACATGTGTAGCAAAATGTGCTAAGGCTACATAAATTGTGGTAACGTATGATGAGGTATTTTTGATCATGTAAGCATTGCGAAATATTATATAACTAGCAAGGTAGATGTAATATATGTAATTTTGAGCTGGAATGGCGAGATTTGTAGATACTGATGACATATACCCTTTGATATTTTGAGTGACTGGCATGAAAGCCATCAATCTGATTAAAATCCGATGTGGTGAAAGCGGCTAGATGTCCTTATTTACCTCTATTCATCGTGTTGTGACGTTTGTTTTGTTCGGAGTGATCGCCGCCTTCCCACTTTTTCCTTCTTTGGGAAGGCGGCGATCACTCCGAACAAAACAAACGTCACAACACGATGAATAGAGGTAAATAAGGACATCTTGCCGCTTTCACCACATCGGATTTTAATCAGATTGGAAAGCCATGTGAAGAGGAAACTATTCACTACATGGATCCGTAATATGAGTGTTTTCTGAACATATTAAAGCTTAGACATAAAATAGGCCTTGGTCTTGGAGGTCTCAATTGTCTACCATACTTGTAATAGATGACGTTGTTGTACATTAATTTTTTTAACAATTAGTTTGTAAGATGTAAACTAAATTATTTCTTTAGCTATCATCAGGGGGTAGGAAAGGGGTTTACATTAAATTACATTCAGGTCTTTTTCTCACTCAAGACAAATTTATAGAAGTCAACACAGAGATGGTTTAATACGAAACAAAATGTAACATGAAGAACAGAAGAAAGTCCAGATTTGGCACAGCAAATCGACTAGCCATAGCGACGAATCTGAAAATAAACAGAAAAATGACTTGATAAGAGTGAAAAGGGCAAAATTCTAAGGATACAAGAGAAAATGCTGAAAATTAGTGTTACGGGTAACGATCATTGCACGACACGGGAGTGTCAACAAGCACACCCGGCCAGCAAGTGTAGGACAGCCGTCAACGGCCAAGCCACAACGTATGCACAATGGGTCGCCATCTTGAAAACATCCAAAATCAACAAAAAGTAATGACAATTTATACACATTATACGACGGGGTATTGGGAAGATCGCTGCAGAGCAACGAAACTCACAACGATTATTAATAGAAAAGTGACAAAAGCATACACAAAAACATAATTTTGTGTTAAAACGACCGAGGTGAAAAACACAGAAATGTAGATATGGATAACACTGACTTGTCGAGTACCAAAGTTCGTGTTCGTTTTAGACACACTATAAAAACTGAAAACACGATTGCCATGTTGCATTACACTCGTAATGGTCATTTTTTAAAAAAGTGATAGTTTGAACGAAAGACTAATGACGCAAATGGTAATAAAACGGATAAAAGCATCGGGTACTCACCGAGGTCATCAGCGTCAGATCGTATGCGATATCGCGAAACGGTCACATGGGTGTCACGTGAGACCCCTTCCAGCCTCCTCTGAGTTGGATGTGACTTCTTCAAAGCATCCTGCTTTACACACTGTTACAATTTCGTGTGGTGTCTATAAAGACACACTAACTTCTGGTCTGTCGAACAGAGAACATTGTTGACATTAAGTCTCAAATGCTAACCATTTATGACCATAAAAAGATACCGCTTTCAACATTGAAGAGAGTCAGTAGACGTCTACTACGCGATGTCCAGTGTTTTCGGTGACCATGATGATGTTTCTCGTGTCTCCTTTTTAACCCCTCTCTCGCTGTGTCTTTTCGTAGAGTATGTACGTCCAGTGTCTACATCAAATGTTAAAAAGTGGTGTATGATACACTCAAACTTCAATGACTCTTCATCCAAATTAGATGGTACTCTGCCGTGATAGTAGTCCTGCTTCCATACAGAGTAAGTCGTCCCTTGAGCGAAACGCGTACACAGTCTGAGAGCATGCCTACCATAAAAGTGACTCTTCAGAATCGCAATATCACAATTTACAACCTGTTTTCTTGGTCGCGGTCCAATGGATGTTTCGCATCTTGTCGGCCATCTAGGTCCGTGGAATCATAAAAAGGGAGTACTTTTTCAGATCACCCTCCGAGAATATGGGTACGATGCCCCATTTCTACTCTCTCTCTCTCTCTCTCTCTCTCTCTCTCTCTCTCTCTCTCTCTCTCTCTCTCTCTCTCTCTCTCTCTCTCTCTCTCTCTCTCTCTCTCTCTCTCTCTCTCTCTCTCTCTCTCTCTCTCTCTCTCTCTCTCTCTCTCTCTCTCTCTCTCTCTCTCTCTCTCTCTCTCTCTCTCTCTCTCTCTCTCTCTCTCTCTCTCTCTCTCTCTCTCTCTCTCTCTCTCTCTCTCTCTCTCTCTCTCTCTCTCTCTCTCTCTCTCTCTCTCTCTCTCTCTCTCTCTCTCTCTCTCTCTCTCTCTCTCTCTCTCTCTCTCTCTCTCTCTCTCTCTCTCTCTCTCTCTCTCTCTCTCTCTCTCTCTCTCTCTCTCTCTCTCTCTCTCTCTCTCTCTCTGAAGGAACTTCCCCGACGAAGGCCCGGGCCGGGGAGAAATGTCACATAATCCAGGACCGTGTGCAGTATATGGATTAGGTGTCGTTGAAGGCATACCTCTGGATTTATATGCTACGTGGTTTTGACACGACGTGTCGAAACCCCGTAGTGTAGAAATCCAGAGCTAGTTGAAGGTAAAACATCCCGGATTTTGGAAAAAGGGGTTTTTTGAAGTGATTTTCTCCCAGATTCAGTATACAAAAGGGGGTTTCCTTTTCATAGAAATGTTAACTAGAAAAAAGGTACATATGAAATTTCGTTAACAACCCGGGGTACCCACCCATCCATGATCGAGCGACTGCCACCGCTTTGGCGTCGGAGAATCAGAATTGTACGGGGTGTTGGTCACCGAAAACACCCGTCATGTAGACTACCCCAACTGTCAATCCGTGTTGACGGCCCTTTGATGTGTGCTGTTTTAGAGTAAATTTTTGCAGAAAATCCCCAAATGCTAAGCTCTTATGACCAGGATTCAGTGTGTTTCGAACACCTCAATTCTGGTCATAAGACCTTAGCATTTGGTTGTTTTCAGCAACAATTTACTCTAAAGCAGGAGAGTGTGCTGTTTTAGAGTAAAGTGTTGCACAAAACGGCAAATGCTAAGGTCTTACGACCAGGATTGTGTATGTTTCAAACAAGAATTGTGTGTGTCTCAAACACCCAAATGCTAAGGTTTTATGACAAAAAGTGTAACTCTGATTTCGGGTTTAACATAATTTGCGGCTTGCAACAAGCTAAAAAGATAACAATTCACAATTTTCTTACTTTGATTTGGAGGTTGAAGTTAATCCAAAGGACTCAATTTCTGCTTCATACGGATTTAACTTCTGTTCAGAGGTATCACCGCGTTTCAAATTACTGTAAGACCACTCAAATTCTTCAACGATACTCATCCAGCTCATCCCAAAATGACTATAATTGATGTACGGAAAGATTTCGGCGCGGAAGTATGAATCTTTCGACTTAAAACCCTGCAAGTCTTCTTTCGAAACTGTTGATGCAGCTGTAACTCTTTGTACCGGTACTTTCTTTGTATCTTGTATGTGAGTCACTACACTTGTAAACGTCTGGAAGGAACGATATTAACATCGTAAGAATTAGTTCTAAAGTTGCGATACCGATGAAAAATGTTTATGTTGGATATATGATTACTAAATTTCTTTATACTAATATTTTATTATCTACTTGAAAAAAAAATGAAACTACACAAAGCTGAATACTCTAGAACGCCAGCTCGTGGAAGATTGTTCCGATAACACTAAGATTTAAATCGAGGGTACACGCACAGGGTAAAGGACAAATGATCAATTTTGTACTCGCGATTTTCCGGATTTCTAATATTATTTTCTGTATATTTCAAATAAACTTTTAAATACTGTTTCCTCTCACTGTTTTTTTTTCTATTTCCTACCTGATATCAATGTCTTATCTGAGTTTATCAGCTTTGCATTAATTAGTAGCTTGCTAGAACAAACTCACTATTTGACCAAATTAACGCATTATACAGTGAGTGTAAACATCTACGACTAATCCGTGTATTACCATTAAGACCAGATAAGATAGCGTATGAGACGAAAGACGACTTTGGTTTAGCTACTGGGGCACGGTATCTTCTACTTCTAGAAATATGACGGTCGTTGAATTCTGCATAGATCTAGAATGGATGGGAAGGGTCTTTCAGAACACTACGAGCCTTCCATGGTATGCGTTTGTTGTAGATGAAATCTACACTTTCACTTCGTTTACCGATAATTTGGCTACCTTTTTTTAATTTCATTGTGCTGGGAATTGCTCCCAGCGATTTCCTGTTATGCATATACATACACGCAAACACCTTTTTTGATAATCTTGTTTAGTCTTCCTATCTCATCTCATTTCGGGAAGGTTACCTCCCAAACAAACAATACCAAAAGTGGGAGCACTGCAAACAACTTCTGAATCATTAAAAACACTCCAAAACGAAAAGTTTATTGTTCTTAGCTGTGTTGAGGGAAATGATACCAAGCAGTAATTGGTTGTCTCCTTCAAGATCAAGTGGTACTTTTACAGAGAAAAGTAGTATTACAGCTGTATCTGTATTACGATAACTTTAATGTCGCACCCGTTAACAATATTTTGGGGTTTGAAAGTATCAAAAAAGTGTACGTTTTGGCCTCAGGTGTGTTACTTTGTCATAGGCTCTGCAACCCTCTGTTTAAATTATAATGCTTTTTTCAGTGTTTTAAGTTGACTCTTCACCTTTGCTTAAGTGTGACATTGTTGTCTAGCCTTTTTTACTCTCTCCGTGCAAATCAATTTCACCACATATCAGCTGGACATTTGCTGGCTATAGTTGGCAGATCTCGACAATTACCAAACATTACTGGAGACAGGCAGATCTTGAAAGTTTATCTCGACAAATCTCGACTATTAAAAATAATTAATAACCAGAATTTCCAAAATTAAAGCAATGGTTATTATTCTAGTTTGTGCTGGTTATGCTATGCGGTTATAGTCACTCACGCCGGTTTGCCGTAATTCCTTTGTACGACATACCGCCATGTATACGGCATCGGAAACGCCACCCTTTTTATTCAGACTAGCGTAAAAATGAAACAAGAATACAAGTTCTTATACTAATGGATGCATTGACTAAATAACTGGGTTTGCGTACTTACCACGTTTTCCACTATAAAGTATAAGACAAAGGCGATAATTACGATGAAAAGAATATATTTCTTCATTGAAACTACCAAATTTCGTAAAAATGACATCATATTGGCCAGATTACACGGCAACGATCAATGCTGTTTTAGCCACACGAGAAATTTGGTATACTAGATTTATATTTCTGCTCTGAACAGTTCCTATGCGATAGGTGTATATCGCATTCTGCCGTAATAATATATAAATGAACACATATGCTACGAGCTTATATTCTTTAAAATCTTTTTTTTTTCCATTATAACATTTCCAGCTGACAGCAACACAACACTTCTTTCGGTGAATTGTAAAGCAAGCCTGGACGGTGTTGTAATAATTCCAATATAATTAGTAATCTAAATGAAAGGGATCAAAATGTCGCGTAGCATTTGTGCAATCACAGCCGGAAACCTAACATTAAAAGAACTACAAATGTACACACACACACACACACACACACACACACACACACACACACACACACACACACATCGTTGTAGCATTAACATTACCTCAAGGTAGTCATGTTCATATAAAATATATGTTTATTCATTGCGTAACAATATTAATCTACTTCTTATAGCAGTTTTCTGATGTAACTGCTAAGTTAAATTTATTCTCGTGGTGAAAGTTCGCAACCAATTCAACTCAGGTCTTTTTTCAGATACTGTAGTTTCCGTCAGCCTTGATTATGCATAGCTGTTTTCACTTAAACACAGATTATATCGTTTCATCTCATTTGGTTTATTAAGTCTCTGCTTGGGTGAAGATGACCCCGCTTATAATGGTTGACACATTCATAATAACAGAGCTTATGCCATTGCCTTCTTTCCGCATTTTGCCAATCATGAGCGGAGGCACATGTGGGAAAATACAAATGTAAATGTATCGATGCACATAACTGTGTTGCAGTGAAATTTAGAAAAAAAAATGGCTCGTGTCTTCCTTTAATTTATAAGGCCTAAAAAGATACTTGTGTGGTTCCGATTACGCTCAATTTCGGAATAGGTAGATTTTTTGAACGATGTGTGAGTGTCTAGCTCGGGTAGTTCTGTTTTCTGATGCGGTCTCTGGTCTGTGTTATTGGTTTCTTCCCATCAGATGAACAGCCATTACAGATTGGAAGGACAGTTTTATATTGTGTTTTTGTCAGTTTCCGCTCAATTTCGCGCGATTTTATTGTGTTTTGCTCGAATACGTCAAAGAAAGTTTAAGGGTCGGCAGTGAAAAACTAGTTGGGGTAGGGTAACCGAAACCAACCAAGTTCAATGTGTTTGTTTGTTTGTGGGCTAAAGTTTTGCAACTCCGATTTACCGAACATGGAAATGTCATATGACCAGTAAATTCCACTTCTGGTATTAAGAACACCGGGTGTGCAGGATAAAGAAATACTGCAACTTTAGCCGTGTGTTTAAACACTTAGAACACAGAAATCGTTCATTATTATTGTTTGACAACTATAATAGTGGCATCGTATCTCTTCAGATCATTTCTGAATTGTACTGGAGTTTAATTGTTAGGGAAAGTTGCCAATTGAAATGGAAATGGTTTGCTTTCAGTGATATTGATATCTACCGGACATTTGAGATAATCATATGAAGGCGATTTCCCAGAGAGAGAGAGAGAGAGAGAGAGAGAGAGAGAGAGAGAGAGAGAGAGAGAGAGAGAGAGAGAGAGAGAGAGAGAGAGAGAGAGAGAGAGAGAGAGAGAGAGAGAGAGAGAGAGAGAGAGAGAGGGAGGGAGGGAGAGAGGGAGGGAGGGAGGGAGGGAGGGAGGGAGAGAGAGAGAGAGAGAGAGAGAGAGAGATTCTGAACAGCTCGGCCCACTTTTAAAAAGTTCACTTTTGAAAGTCAAACTGTGGTTGATAATTTTTGATTGTAAAATGAAAAATGGAATACTATTAGCACTGCGCAAATTCTGTCGTCTTTATGATTCGAGCCTCCAACAAATTTAAACGTTAGTTTGTTTGTTTTACAATTTACGTTCAATGCTACCATTGTGTTGTTAATAATAGAGAACGGTAGGTCCCTGCTCACCAACGTGACTTCTGTCAAGAGTTGAAATGTATAGGGATTAGTATACGCAGAGACTCTCCAATCATACATATCTATCTGCACGTAATTCGACTTTATCTCTGGGAAAGCAAAAACAACTTAAGTGTGAATACTGCCATCTTTGTACTGACTTCCGTTCTAGTATAAATAAACAAATACTATACATGTGTTTACACTAATTTATAGCTAAAATGATGCAGGCTTTCACTCATGGGATGTTATGTTTTTGACACGGAGCTACGCATATTCCAACGTTAACTCGAGACTAACAATAACGAAGACACAACAAATGCAGCTGGAACCTTTCCCCAATTACATATTTCCTGGGGGGAAAAAACTAATCGATGTGCGATACCCGTCGGCCATATTTTACACCATGGCAGCAAATTCTCCCTAATATAGTTTCACTGCTAATGAACTTAGCTTCAATATAGGCATTACCAATATCACACGGCAATAACAGCAACGATTGCGGACAACAAAATATCTAACAATCTACCGTTAAAATAATACTTTATTATTAATTTAAAAAGTGAAAGTGACGACACAAATTTATATTGAACGACAATATTGTACTAATTATCAATTAATTTGACCATTATATGTCATTCTCACCTAATTACCACGTATTGAACAATCAAGGTAACTAACAACCTGTATAATTAATGAACATGATAATATTACATTGACAACGTAATGATTTCCATCCATTCCATAGGCACGTGCCTATCGTGTATAAGTGCTTTCAGGTGACACACGGGCTTTGCAGTTCTTACCAGCGGCTGGCTTTTGAAGTATTCTGTAATGATGCCGACAAAGGTGATTGAACAGTTTGGACTATATGTATATTTTATGACTGGCTTAAAAGATATCCACAAGCTACAATTATTTATATAGACTGACTACCCTAGTTGTATTCAAGGCGTGTGTGCTATTTAATTCACGGATACATTTGTTGTGTGTAATTCAGCTTTTTTAGGTTTGTAAGCTCACATTTGCTGTGTTAGCCCCCTCTAATATTCAACTATGATGTGATACTTTAAATATCATAGCAACGTCGTTTATTGAAAGCTATATAAAATAAGGAGCATATTAGAGTGGTGGGTAAAATATTAATAAATACTGGTTCTCATCCATCAATTCATCAGTTTATCCATCGGTCTGCCCGACCGTCCCTCTCTCATACATACATACATACATACATATATACATACATACATACATACGTACATACATACACACACACATACATACATACATACATACATACATACATACATACATACATACCTACCTACATACATACATACATACATACATACATACATACCTACCTACCTAGACATACATTCATACACGAACGCACGCACATAAACATAGACTGACACGCACACAGACAAAACACACATGCATATAGACCAGAAATACACTCGTCCATCCTGATTGAAACAAAATCGTAGCTAAACAAATGTGTTTGAAACATTTATTTTCTTTTTGCAGGGAAGTAAAGGCTCCTCCATTAAACTCCTCGCTTTATTTTCTATTTTAGACTAAATACGTACAATTACAAATCCAAACGAACACATTTGTTTTGGACCTGTTAGAATGCTATGTTTCAAAGACGTAAACATGCTTTTGAGGGGTAATCCGTCCGAGAACCAAACATTGTCTACAAATACTTTCCATAGTCATAGAGACAAATCAAATGCAGGTATAGAGCTGAGTATTATGCTGTTGATGTCGATGACTTTTGAAAACGACCGTACCCTTCAAAAAGTATGACACGTATGTATTGATGTACCAAACAATGTATATGTCTGTTCAGCGTATATTGATAGAACAATCTATTTTAAGATATCTGGGTATACGTTACATGTAACATTCGGCTTTGCTTATTCCCCTAAATATCTGCATTGCTATGATGTCTGACACGTAATCCAGGTTAAAGGAGAGATCGCTCATCAAGTGGTTTTCTTTTTCAGTGACACCTTAAGGTTCCTTACTCTGAAATGTAAGAGTGATTAGTCACTTCCTGTATGATGCAACACGCTGACTATGATTACAAACAGAACTAGTTCCAACAGTGTACATTAGAGACTACTACAGTATTACATTATGGGATACATACAAATATTAAAATAAAACAGGCAGACAGACACAGACACATCGTGCCAACCAAGGTAGACTATGGGATGATATAGAGGTAATATGTGTGTGTGTACGTAGTTGAGCGTCACACAGATGCATAAGTTACCTCAGTTTCATTTTTACCTTCCGTAAGGAAGGTTTTATAATAGCGATGAAGTCTGTGTGTCTGTGCGTATGTGTGTGTGCGTGTGTGTGTGTGTGTTTGTATCACCATTTCCGAAAAAACTGCTGCATCAATTCGAACGAAATTTCATAGACATGTTCCATAGGGTAATGGCAAGAACTGATTAGGTTTTGCTAATAATCGGATGAATATTAATGACCACTTTGAGTAATTAATCGATCAAACAAGTATAAAGTTGGCGTCAGATTCAGATTCAGATTCAGGTTGTGTTATCTTATGAACGTTATATTGAGTGTCAGATGGCCTCAGATCCGAAGACACCTGATGGACTCAAACCTGAAATAATACCATTGAGACTACAGGGAAGGATTCTGCTTCACTGTGGTCGGGTGTATTCGGATCTGAGGCTATCAGATGCTCAATATGATGCTACCTGAATCTGAATCTCACGCCAACTTTATACTCGTACTCTACACTGAGAAAGACTCTGTTTTCAGGGGTTTCGTGCCAACCTTATTTTGTGTTCCCCTTGGATCTGCACTCTGCATCAGCTGGACAAACAAAAGAAAAAAGAAGACCGAGGCAGGGTTTTTAAGTGTTTCAAACTCACCAGAAAACAATTTTTTTTCTTGGCCTTAAAATAGGTTTACAATGAGCACGGAGTTCACAAAAAGGTGAAATATTTATCATCGTTTCAATTTTGTCAAATATGGACTTTTTTCACACACTAATGCACAGATGAATAAAGAGAAATCGTGTCTTTTTAGATTTTCGATTAGAAGTTTAGGAAGTATTATATTGACCTCAAACCGTCTCCTTTTAACCACGTTCTTTTACAATTTCTCTCGATAACAAACTACCACTGTTTGTTGCAAGGCTTGTACATAATCATTTATCTAGCTTGTATCTCAGGATATAAATGTACTTTCACATATTTATCAAGTGTAATAATCTATAATTTATACCCAAATGTGTGTGGTCAAAATATGAAAAATAGACCAAGCCTCGCCTAGCCTACAAAGAAAATTTCGCAACAATGTATCAATAATGGTGACCAATACATTGACCTCTACATACAGTTGTTTGATTCTCCATGTATCTTGACTTTAGCTATACACCGACATTCACAATGATAGAGAGACAGGGATATTTCTAGCGTTTGTCATATTATTTTAAACAATTAGAACACTACGCTGATCGACATCTCGCCCACGTTTTTACTGTATATTTTAGTTTGCCCATCAGGAATTGTAGCGTTTGCTTCAAGTTAAAAATCGGAATGAACAAAAGCAAAAAGCAGAAGAAACCTCTGAAACATAACAAATGCAAAAGCTATTGCAGCTAATTACGAGCCATGACTTACATACTGTTGACAAAATGACCAAACTGACACAGTTTATACATGCATTCTCTTCAGAATCCTAACAAAGACTTGTTTACAAAAAATGTTCAATTGTATATAAGTCCAGAATATTGCCCACGACTCTAATCCCGCTATCAAACGCTTCTAAGTTGTCAGCATATCGCCCACTACACATTTGTGTGATCTTACATATTGGTCAAACATTGCATACTTCCATGACATATCTTAATTCACATTACGATATAGCAAATCAATTTACTGGTTGGCTACTGCTATTTTAATTTCCCGTGACAATTAATCTTTAACACCAATTATTAACACTGTACATAATCAGCGACAACTTCATTTGCCTTTACCTTCATCGACTGTACCATTTATTACAACGTATGTCTTGAAATGAAATGAACCACTTCAACATCAAACTAAGATTTTAGGATATAATTACTGGAAAAGTGTCGAAGGTGGATGCCACTCCAGTCGCCATCGGCAACTCTCGCTGTTAAACTGCGTACCTTCAGGACGTTTCCATCCTGACCACAAGATGTCTACTGGACCAATCAGATTCCGCCACTTCATTCCGACCATGTTTAAAACCCATTATATTATTTTAATGTAACCAATGACAACAACAGTAACTCACAGATCAGACACTGAGGGAATATGTCAACTTCATGACAATATAGACAAGATACAATAGCTGCAAGGAAACTGTAGAGTGTGCAACCTTGAACAAGAAGGATTAAAATGTTTCCGGTGAAGCTACTCTAGGAACGTTTGCGTCCCAAGACCCAAGAAGGAAGGAAACAGTGGGTGGTGTGATTAAAGTTAAGCTGTCTTTTACTGATAATGAATGAAAGTTACATGCAACATGGAGGCTCTCGTGCCTCTTACCAACAGGACGTATTAAGTTCTGGACATTATTCCATTAAGATGATGATTTTTTCACCATGTCTGGACAAATGTACGATAACATGAGATGTAGTTCTTGCGTAATTACCATCGGAGGCATGTGGATCTCGTTAGTGGTGATATGGGATGATACAAGATCCCAGATATCCATGAATCTGACGCCAATGCCACCAAAGACCCGACGTATCATTCTATCCATGTCATGAAATCTGTAGTTAGAGCTATGCACTCTCTGTACTAAGTCTTCATTCTCTCGGGGATGTGCTAATTTAATGATAACAGTTGAGTTAGGGCACCGGTTGAATAATCTGAGAATGGCATATTTTGCTCCAAAGAGTCTATCTAAATAAGCTCTTGTTGACCAGGAACCAAAATGGAAACAAAAATTTAAAACAACCACGGGGGTAACAGCAGTGCAATTTCTTATTCTATCTATGTAATCACCTTCAAATAACAAACCCTCAACATACTGAATAGGAGAACCAACCCTGATAAGAATGAATTTATTGTGTAATAAGTGAGGTGGTATGACATTAAGAGCTTTCATTTGTTTTTCAATTTGAACAAGGGTTGAATCTCCGTACATGTGTATTTCTTTTCCCAAAAGGCACTTTTCCATGTCTTTGGTCTGCCATTGTTGACTGCGACACATTAAAGGTACGAACGTCAGGTTATCCTTCCAATAACCACTGGACAGTGTAACTGGTAGATCAGGACCACATGACGGAAGCGCTAGCTCTGGTGTCATTTTGACGTCTGTGTTGAAATATCAAAGGAACAAGATCAACAAGTATTCAATAAAGTTATTGAGTATTGTCAGGTAAAGTATTTGTCTTGTGTTGTATTTTTCCGAAACTGTTTTCCGATTTTTGGCCTAATTCGTACCTCTCGAGTTCGTCGCACCGAAAGGGAAGAAAATTGTTCGCTCAGTGGTGGTGAAGTCTGTGTAGACCCCATAGATACTATTTTTGTCGGCTTGAGATCTAGATTCAAGTGAATTTCTAGCTATATAGGTACCACAAAAGGAAATACAATCTGTAGAATTTTTCTGACGTTACTTGCATTAGTCTGCTGTAAGTATGTGCCTTCAAATATTATAATCCGTCATTTTTGAAAATACTTACCCACCATTCTGAAAATTTGGATCCGCCATTTTTAGTATTAATGATATATTAGAAACAATCGCTATGCATACCTTTAATGTTGATTGTAATTGGATTTCCAATATCAGATTTTCCTTTGTGTCTGTGCAATGAAATTCCAAGAAATTAAACGTGATTAAATTGCTTACTTATTGTAAGTTTAATAGCCTGGCTGATTTTATCCTTCCCCCTTTGTTTGTGAAATTGGTGCATTAAAAAAAGAAAGTTGTGTACATAAAAATACCTATCATAAAGTGACCAAGAGAGTTGAACATTTTAGATAATTATTTTCGAATGTATTTTTCAGCCAAAAAAAGGTGAATTCCAAAATTAAGGCAAACACTATGCAGATATTTATTTTTTTTATATATTCAATATACATAAACATTAAACAAAATTGCGATCAGAATGCACTACGATTACAAAATCTAAATCTGGCTATTTTTTACATTGGTAACCTAAAGGTAGTCTTGCATATTTTCGAGATGAGAGGTAATGAGTAAAAACTAAAAAACTAAAATAAATATCCCTACAAGTTATATATTCGGTTATCAAGGGAACATATTAGTTGTGGATATATTTAGCAGGGAAATTCGCCCTCCGTCTCTCTTCAGTGATGATTGAAGTGCCCGGATGTAAATAGCTTATTTCATTCCCCGTTCAAAATGTATATTTTCGGTGTCAAGGACCTTTACTTTGTTTATGTTGACTGAGTGACCTGGGGATTCGATGTTGATGTGTTGGGAGACCTTTGATGTGCTGGAACTTTGTCTTCTATGTTCCAAAATTCTGGTTCTAAGTGATCTCTCTGTCCCCCCTATGTATGAATCTTGACATTGGCCTGTGTTGGTCTGGCCCTGGCAAGGAATTTTGTACACTACTCCACACACATTTTACTTCTTGGTCTTGTCCTTTTGGAGACACCAATAGTGGCCGCAAGGTTTTTGTGGGCTTAAATAATGTGGGTATTTATACCGTAAGTAGTAAAGATCATTTTAAGTGCCTTTTAAGTGGCCTTGATGTAAGGTGTAGGACCACTGTTTCCTTACTTGGTTGTTCCTTCTTAAGGTTGGTTTTTGGCTTATGAGGCTGGATGACTGTGGCCTTATCTACTGCCCACTTAATAGGATATCAACACCTATACGATATAAACTTCCAGGCACCTATGACACCTTGTTAGGCTCACGTGTCCGTAAGGTCACATGTACTGAATAGCGGGTCAATCTGTTGCCAAATACTGATGTAGTGTTTGGAACAGAGTTTAAATTGAATACTATGGTTTACCAACACTGATGAATTTCAATTTGAAAATAAGTTATTTACTTTTGGTTTACAAATTAACTCACAATTATGATAATTATGTAAAGACATAGTATTATTTATTTTGGATTTGTTGCTTTATTTTGGAATTCTGCTAATACGAAGTCATATTTGACCATGTTTTTCCACCGTGGTAAATCTTGGGCAGAGGATGTGTAAATGTGGTGAGTATGAGACGAAGTTCCACCTTTGACTTAATTTACCCCCGGTGATCTCTCACCTGAGGGTTTTAGACAGTCAAAAGTGGTACTGCGTCTCGTACTACCCCTGGACAGAGATAGTAGTTAGGTGGGTCACAGGTATATTTATAGAATGATTTCACATCTCATAAATTTCACACGACTGCAAAGAAATGCCAAAATGAAACTTGCCTCACATTCATTGTCCTAGAAGGCGACTAGTATTTCTTGATGAGAGTTAACAGACATGCACTGGACGAACAGTAAATATTCAAGCAGTTTGAAAGGGAGTTTTGAACCAGTACCAAGATCAAACTGAACAATTATAAACAGGACAAACAAGTAATTGGTATATATGTCTACACGCCTTGACTGTATTAGACATTGGTTTGCAGTTATATTAACTTCGCACATTTCACACTTGTTTATAATTGTTAATCCATGGCAATACTTCACTCAATCAATCAAAGAGATATCCTAGAACTTTTGGTTACTAAACCATTAATATTTACACATGTGAAGCAATCAATACATCCCGCAATAATTCTATCAGCCGCCATCCTTTGAAAAGTTTACTCGACTGTTATCATCTGATCAAACAAGTGAATTACTGAGATTCGCAGCCTTTATTTATCACTAATACTTTAATGGAACTGTAACACATTTTTGGGGTTATGTAAGTTTGTAATTGCAGTTTGGGCCTATGGCCTTTGACTACAATAAAGTGACTATATCACATTATCACAATAGAGTTTGGTTTATTGGCAAAATACATTTAAAATTACTGAAAATGTGAAGTTAATTTATGTGGCATTCTGCTTTCGAAATACATTTTTTTTACAAAGGACAGGACTTTTCGTGTCTCCAGATGGGGTCAGTTTTTTTTAAATTTATCAATGGGTTAGGTTGGCTTGTTTAATTGTGTGGATGAATTGCAGGGGACATTCTGTTAGTTACAACACAGACAAAATAAATCACCAGCCTATGTCCTGGTCGTAAAAACTGATCGCTCCCTAAGGGTCGTTATTAAAACATATATTATCACTGTGTCTGTACTTACCCACTGAAAAGATACGATACTGCTTCGGTATCCTTTGCTGTTTTAATGTTCATGTTGCCAATATTATTACTTGTGCTGTGTAAGTTCTCACAAGACAAGCTCTTCGGCTTATCACAAATAAAGGCTGTTTTCCCTAAAGAAGACGGACTGACATAACCACATTTATCTTGCCATAAACCAAGATCATTAGTTATAGTACAATGTCTTGTTTCTACTAGTTTACCCTCGGTGAAGTTTGCCTGGAATCCAATACGTGTGTTCTCAAAGCTAGTTATAAAGTTTTGGTACAAGATGGCCTCTCGGTGGCGTACTAAATGGATGGCTATGGTTGCATCCCCTTTCCACGCAGCATAGAAATATATACTATAGGTGCCATTCCCATAATCGAATACCTTCCCTCCAGTTCTTGTACCGAGATTTTCATTTATCATCAAGCCTTGTAGAAAGTCTCCTCCACGTAAGCGTCTATTACCATACTCATCATAGGCTTCCATGATGACTTGAATGTAATCACCCTTTCCGAAGGCCTTGTCATGCACTAGGAATAACCTAAAATACAAAAAGTGGTGACATTTTAGGACAAATTCAAGTAACAGGTAGCCAGGAATATGAAAAGATAGGGAGGGAGAGAGGAGGGACATATTTATATATGGGCGAGAAAGAAAGAGAAAGAAAGAAAGAAAGAAAGAAAGAAAGAAAGAAAGAAAGAAAGAAAGAAAGAAAGAAAGAAAGAAAGAAAGAAAGAAAGAAAACGACTGACAGACGGACGGACGGACGGACGGACGGATTGGACAGCGACAGATATACCTGACTGCCAGCTTACATAATGAATCTTATAATAGTCTTATAAGCAGGCATGCATGCAGACAGACAAACAAACAAACAAACAAACAAACAAAAGACAAAGTGGGATATAGAGATATATGGATTAACAGACAAGGGGACGGAGACAGACAGAGAAATAGACATACATACATACATACATACATACATACATACATACATACATACATACAAATGTACATACTAGACTCTCTTACAGCCCTCGGAGCTTCGCTTTACTAAAATTAAAGCTAAACGAATTATTTTGTATGTACCGATGCCAGCTAATTAACCGTACTCGAATGTCCTTGTACTGTGCGCCCTCATCGACCATGATAGAGATAACCATTCGTTGACGTGTGACTGCGACGCTCCGTATTAAGGGGCTTCGCGAAAATACGGAGCGTCGCAGTCACACGTCAACGAACAGATATCTCTAGGTGGTCGATGAGGGCGCACAGTACAAGGTTGTTCAAGTTCGATCATGGAGTACGTTATGTAGATGGTATCGGTACATACAAAATAATTCATTTAGCGTCAATTTTAGTAAAGCGAAGCTCCGAGGACTGTGAGAGAGTCTAACATACATACATACATACATACATACATACATACATACATACATACATACCGACAAACATACAGACAAACAGCAACAGAAATAGAGACAGAAACAGACAAAGAAGAGATGCGCAGATAAAAAAAAAAACTGTATTTGCAATTGGAAATACTCGGAGACTAATTCTGGTTATTTCTTTCTCTTTATGTTTGCGTTCTGTTTGTTATTGCTATATTTACCATTCATTATAACTCGAGATAACTCTGATTTCGGGTTTAACATAATTTGCGGCTTGCAACAAGCTAAACAGATAACAATTCACAATTTTCTTACTTTGACTTGGAGGTTGAAGTTAATCCAAAGGACTCAATTTCTGCTTCATACGGATTTAACTTCTGTTCAGAGGTATCACCGCGATTCAAATTACTGTAAGACCATTCAAATTCTTCAATGACACTCATCCAGCTCATCCCAAAATGACTATAATTGATGTACGGAAAGATTTCGGCGCGGAAGTGTGAATCTTTCGACTTAAAACCCTGCAAGTCTTCTTTCGAAACTGTTGATGCGGCTGTAACTCTTTGTACCGGTGCTTTCTTCGTATCTTGTATGTGCGTCACTACACTTGTAAACGTCTGGAAGGAACGATATTAACATAGTAAGAATTAGTTCTAAAGTTGCGATACGGATGAAAAATGTTTATATTGGATATATGATTACTAAACTTCTTTATACTAATATTTTATTATCCTACTTGAAAAAATGAAACTACACAGCATATCAAGTCTTGTGTAACTTAAATAAGTATAAACGTTCATGGTACCTACTATATGGTATAGATACAAAGAGTGTCAACACAAGTAATGCGTTTATCAAATCTAATCTGTGTATGCGTCTGCCTATTCTTCTTTGGCAAAATAAAATAAATTGTTTATTTCCGATAACATGACTATATCAGTGAAATAGGTTAGATAGGTACTTTTTTAATTACTTTGATCCCAAGATAACATACTCGTTGGTCTCAATACTTCTGAGAGTTTGTTGAGATGTGAAAGAAGTAAATGAAGACAATTATAAGTTAAGTAGACAAACACGTTATGCAGACTGTGTACTGTTATAGTCTAAATAGACATGGTTTCTCTCTGGAATACGATTTTTTCAAGTGACTACCGATGAGGCAAAGGCATGGAGTTGCATGTGGAAATAAAAGTAAATTGGTACCATTTTAGCTTCCATAAGGAAGGTTTTATATTAGGGATGAAACGTCTGTGTATGTGTCTGTCTGTCTGTCTGTCTGTCCGTCTGTCCGTCTGTCTGTTTGTCTCACCATTCCTAAAAACGGATGGCTCATTTCAAACGACATTTGGTGCACATATTCTGATACTGAAACGTCAAACAAGATATGTAATAATTATACATGCATTTTTTTCTCTTGTAGTAGTCAGATGGTACAATGTGGAAATGTTTGTAAGCTATTGTCAGACAAGTATCAATGAGTGGCGGTTTATTAGCCAAATGACACCAGTTAGTAATTGACACCAGGTAGCAATTTTGATAGGAAGTTGTTGAACAATGTGATAAATACAGATTTTGTCAAAGGATAAATAAAGCAATACTTTTAGTACGGATTTGTCAAACAAACAAACAAACAAACAAACAAACAGACAGACAGACAGACAGACAAACAAACAAACAAACAAACAAACAAACAAACAAAAATAAATGTTAACGTATGAACTTATCGAGATGTGATTTTGTAGAGCCAATGATAAAAGGTAGCAATCGTGCTGGTAAGATTTTAATTTACAAAAAAATAGCAGTGAGTGGTTTATCGAGCCAGATGATACGAGTAGCAATTTTAGTAAGAATGCGTCGTACAACATGATGCGACTCGGTCAAATGATTAATTTGTTTTCCGTCCATGAATTTCCCAAAATATACTAGTTTGTGTTTTATTTCACATATTACTATTACTAATAAAACGATACGATTATGAGCTGGTTTATGGAGAGGTTTATGGAGAATTTTAGCTGTAGGCTTGGCGTTTCACTCATGTGCCTTGACATTTAATACACACCCTCAGACAACTTCTATTGCAAAATAAACAATTACATAGCCTCGGAGCCGTGAACAGTGGGGATGTAGAAGTAGTCCAGTTGAAATGTTGATTACCAGAAAATAAACCATTGCAGCCATTAAAATCATCTAATGCTTTCATTAGAAGCCTGTTCCTACTGCACTGTGAAAAATAACAATGTCTATCAGACTGAGTGTTCAATGTGATTGGGCAAATGATCCTGCTGTGTTTATTGTAGCTCTGTTATTGTTAGTCAGAGTTGAAATATGCCTAGCTCTGTGTCAAAAAAGTACTGTCCCAGGAGTAAACCACCAAGCCTATATCATTTAGCTATAATGTTTAAAAGTGTTCTAAACGGAAGAAAAAAATCAGTATATTGTCTTCATTCATCTGATGTAGTTTCGTGCTGTTGAGCTACTTGCTGATAGTTCAATGGATGTATAAATTCAGACAGACTGACAGACAAGCAAAACACTGTTGCTCGACAGCATTATCATCATAATTCATAGATGTCCCTTGAGTAGTCGTAGTTGCTGCTGTTGTTGTTGTTGTTGTTGTTGTTGTTGTTGTTGTTGTTGTTGTTGTTGTTGAAGTAGGGTTATCAATAATGGAGTATCTATGTGGAGTCATGATGGGTGATCTGAATGGTTAGTTTGACCGGCTTGGAATCTACAGGTTGCAGGTTCGACGTCTTCTGTTTGTTTCTGAGTGGCAAGATTTGAACCATGACTATACCTCAGTCAACCAAGCTGTAAAATTTGGGACCTGGTAGGATGTAGGTTGCAATGTGAAGGTTTTAATCCTATGCGCTTAAGTATGCTCCCCGGGGAGTTGAGGAAGAGACTAAAGGGCCGTTGTGTCGTTCTGATCCGAGCCAGGGTAATAATTATAAAGTGCTTTGAGCACGGAGTGGGAAAGCGCTATATAAGAACCCAACATTATTATCATAACACGCAGCTTCAAGTATACCAAACATTTAACTATGTGACTGGAATTTTTTGGGGTAATATGCCATAGTTGTTAGTTTACCACGACCGTCTTGTTGGCGTCGGTTGATTTGGAGCTATTTACGTTTACCATATTATCTATCTTCAATTTGCTCTTTCCTAGCTATTGACGAGCGGGTCTTCAGTATTCATGTCACATGTTGGAAACTTGACATCTCTCACATAAATCTATTTTTCAACTGAATTTGCAGGTTGTGGTTTCAGGATCAAGATCAGAATTACTTTATTCAAACCACTAGAGGAAATTAAAACGATAATCTATGCAGCAGCTGCTAAAACAAAAATAAAAGCAATACAAAAGAAAGCATTACGCTTATTACACAGGCTTACTAAAAACACCAGCCGGGCACTAAAAGGAACGATAATGGTTATTATTAAGAACTGAGATAGCAGATGGGACGAAAGACGATTTAAAACGCTTTGCTTTAGCTACTGGGGCACGATATCTTCCACTCCTAGAAATTTGACGTTCGTTGAATTCTGCATAGATCTAGAGTGGATGGGAAGGGTCTTTCAGAACACTACGAGCCTTCCATGGTATGCGTTCGCCGTTTGTTGTAGATAAAATCTACACTTTCACTTCGTTTACCGATAATTTGGCTACCTTTTTTAAAAAAAAAATTGTGCTGGGAATTGCTCCCAGCGATTTCCTGTTATGCATATACATACACAGAAACACCATTTTTGATAATCCTGTTTAGTCTTCCCATCTCATCTTATTTCGGGACAGGTTACCTCCCCAACAAACAATACCAAAGGTGACTGCACTGCAAACGACTGCATTAAAACACTCCAAAACGAAAAGTTTATTCTTGTTCTTATAGCTGTGTGGAGGGAAATAATACCAGACAATAATTGGCTGTCTCCTTCAAGATCAGGTGGTACTTTTACAGAGAAGAGTAGAATTGTATTAATACAGCTGTATCTGTATTACGATAACTTTAATGTCGCACCCGTACACTATATTTTTTTCTGGGTTTGAAAGTATCAAAGAAAGTGTACGTTTTGGTCTCAGTTGTGTTTGTCATCGGCTCTGCAACCCTCTGTTTAAATTATAATGCTGTTCTCAGTATTTTAAGTTGACTCTTCACGTTTGCTTAACTGTGACATTGTAGTCTTGTCTTTTGTACTCTCTCCGTGCAAGTCAATTTCACCACATATCATTGCGACATTTTGTGACTACAGTAGGCAGATCTCGACAATTACCAAAAATTACTGGAGACAGGCAGATCTTGAAAGTTGATCTTGCCAAATTTCGACGATTAAAATTACTTTAATAATAACCAAAATTACCAAAATTGAAGCAATGTTATTATTCTGGTTTGTGCTGGTTATGCTCTACTGTTATGGCCACCTCACCCCGGTTTGCCACAATTCCATGTGTACGGCATCGGAAACCCCACCCTTTTATTCAGACTAGCATAAAAATAAAAAACCGAGAAAAAAGTTGTTATACTAATGGATGCATTGACTAAATAACTACTGGCGTACTTACCGAGTTTTCCAATATAAAGTATGACACAAAGGCGATAATTAAGATGAAAAGAATATGTTTCACCTTCGAAGCTACCCAGTTTCGTGAAAATGACATCATATTGGCCAGGTTACACGATGGCGATAAATGCTGTTTTAGCCACACAAGAATTTGGGTATACTGGATTTATATTTCTACTCTTAACAGTACCTGTGCGATAGGTGTATATCGCATTCTGCCTTAATAATTTGTACATTAACACATATGCTACAAGCTTATATTCTTTTAAAGGATTGTTTAAGTATATTATTTCCAGCTGACAGCAACACAGCACATCGTTCGGTGAATTGTAAAGCAATAGATGATGATATAAATTAAATAATTCCATGAACGATCTACTGAAAGAGATCAAAAGATTACAAAGCATTTGACAAGTGCAATGACAGCCTAATATTAAAAGAATTAAAAAAATACACACGAACACACACATACACACACACAAAAAAACCCACATATATATATATATATATATATATATATATATATATATATATATATATATATATATATATATATATATATATATATATATATATATATAACTCGGTGAGTATCAATCTGCTAAGACAGTGCGCTATACCGCAGTGGTAGAGCGCAATAGTTTTGGTAGTACTGGAACTCTTTCTTGGTTGTAACTCGGAGTTTCACGCATTGTGCGATCATCAGACAACTGTTTTCTACTATCTGTGTGTTTGCATTTGCGTTAGAGGAATTGTAGCGTTTGATTTTGGTCAAACGTCGGAACGAAAAAAGGTACAAAAACAGACGAAAAAGCCCTCAAAGTCACACCAAACGCTACAATTATTGCAGCTAGGAACAGTAGGTCTCTGGTACTTAAACAACATTAATCACCACTTCTGTCAACAGTTGAAATGTATAGAGATAAGTATACGTAGAGACTCTCCAATCATACATATGTATCTGCGCGTTAATTCGACTTTATCTCTGGGAAAGCAAAAACCTGAAATGTGAATACTGCCATCTTTGTACTGACTTCCGTTCTGGTATAAATAAACAAATACTATATACATGTGTTTACACTAAATTATAGCTAAAATGATGTAGTCTTGGTGTTTCACTCATGGGATATTATGTTTTTTGACACGGAGCTAGACATATTTTAACTATAGACTAACAATAACGGAGACACAACAAATGCAGCTGGAACCTTTCCTCAATTACATTGAACACCGGATAAGCATTGCTATTTCATGATCATAGTGCAGTAAAAACAGGCTTCTAATGAAAACATTACACATGGACTTGATGATTTCAATGGCTACTATTGTTTATTTTCTAACTGATAATCAACATTTCAACTTGCCTACTTCTACATCCCCACTGTGCACCCAAGGAATTGTTTGCTTTGCATTAGAAGTTGTCTCTGGATATGTATTAAATGTCATGTTACATGAGTGAAACAACAAACCTACACCATTTTAGCTGTGCTATAGCATATGAGATCGAGAGTTTATATCCTTATATCCATCTATCCTTACAACAGGGTTCAATGAATTATAAATGCGAATGCGTCGCTAATGCATTATATTAAAGAATAAAGGTCATTTTGTATAGATTTGGCGCTAACATAGCATAGTTGCCATGACGACAATTATTATTTGATATTATATTTAAATCAAAGAAAACAAACGAACAAGACAACAGCAAGACTATGTATTTAGCCGGAATTATCACAACATACGGTTAAATTTGCTCTTCTCTTCGAAGATTATTTAAGAATGACCTTCATATCATCCTAATACAGTTGTTCAGTTTTTGAAAAGCTCTTATATGTCAGACGAGGTTAATAGCAGGGCATAAAAGGCAGGGCATAAAAGGGTTTGTTATTTAAATCAGGACATTGAATACATGCATATTATATTAAGGTCGATTGCGAAAAAAAAAGAGTCTCGGGTTGAAGTTCAAGTTGTGAGCTGTAAATACGGCCACAACAGCGTTGGAAGAATATATCATGCGCCCATTGGTTGGAATAACGGACATTTCAATATGCGATTTTCAAGAATTTTACAGCTGATCTTGGTGGATGGTTATGTACAATTGGCGTGACCTTAAGTTATAGAGCTATTCGTTTCGTGGGAAAATAGCCAGCCTTGAGAACAACGAAGACGTCAGTATAGTGAACAAGGCGTGATCCGAGAAACGCGGATTAGTGCGGTTCCCGTGACAACAACGTACAGCGGCATTACAGCCAAGTAAGTGAATCGCAGAGTCGTCTGCCATAACCCTGAAACTCAAAGCACGGAGTTATCGACTTTACAGTCATAATTCTTATGGTTTATTTTTCTAAGGTTACCCACCTTCCAATCATGTCGTATGAATCAGTGCCAACGTTCAAATTAAGTTCTTCTCTATTTCACTGACATGCGCACGCCATAATGCTATCAATGTCTCCTAAACACTTAATTTGTAAGACACAAATTTTCAAATACTGTAAGACAATCACAGTTAACAACTAGATAGACTTTACCCATGAGTGTTGACTATACGACATGCTTGGTTGGGTTGGCAAGATGACCTAGCAACACTAATGAAGGATGGACCTGGGTACATATGCATAGTCTGTACTGAAAACTTCTAGAGTTTGGTATATATATGTTGTATTTTATACGACCCGATGTACATGGATGTCCAAGCATTCATACTCTTCAGATGTATATTCGCTTAATGGTGTTTATCAACAGGTTCAGTGTTACCGTATAACTCCAATATAGGTCACCAAAGCAAAGGGTCATAGTGAAAAATGTCTACATAATTTACGTGCAGACGACCTACACACGTGTTAAGGTTAAAGAGATCATTTTTATATTGTCTGCACGCCATACAGACAGTGACCAATACTGCACTGCCTCAGGGAAGCGCAGTTTACCCCCAGCACACATTGACAGGTAGCATAATACAAGTATTCTCAATTAAATATAACCATTCATACTGAGGGCAATAGTGTCAAATCCCTTTGTTCATTGCCAGTCTTACAAAGACCATGTTCATTTTAGATTTGTATTGAAGGTTCTTAGCTGTGTATGGTGGCAGCAGTACAACGTTAAATCGTAACCGACTGTATATATGAGCCCTCTAAAATTGTGTATGAATATCCACATGTGAACGTTATGCTTCATATCTGACAGCAGTAACCTTCAAAACTCCAACCGTTTTGTCACGTCTCTATAACAGAAATGAATGGGACTAAACATTCTTTTACATAATTAAGTAGTTTGGTGAAAGTAAATTCACAGGGTCACGGTACACTAGTATTGAAAAATAGCTGAGGGTTTTACGTCGGTTGCCAAGTATAAAACAAAAGGTTACGGCGTTTGAACTAGAATGTGATAAATAATGATTTACCATTCTATCGTCAATTTATCCACAGTTTGATATTATAAGATAACAGAACAGTTCGTCAGAGTGAAATGTAACAAACAATGCTGTAAAGCTATTTTTGGACTTTTTTGAAAAACAGACCGTCTTTATGGATGAAATTCCAAATTTAAAACTAATTTAAAATTGCCTAATTTCGCAACGTAAAAAAATTGAAACTATATTGTTTATTTAATAAAAAAAACAAGATGTATTCTTTAATTTGTGAACGCTGTTGTTTGCTCAGAAATTTAGCGCGCCCAAAGGGTTGATTTTTCCAACCAATAAATATATCATATATTCATGAAAGCATAATTGGTTATTTATTACAGTAAAAACAAATCTTTTGTAAGAAATTAACCCTTACTTTTTGTCATTTATTTAATTGTTTGTTATTGTAAATATAATATTATGTTCAATATATGTCCTTATTACCTGATACAATTCTGTTTATTTGTAGTAGATTTAGTTTTACACTAGATAGTTTTAATTTATTCATGTTTGCCCTTTTTATATTTACTCTAGGGCATTCTATGTATTTTGATGTTATACTTGCAATTCACCTGGCGTGCGTTGGCTTTACACACGTTCTTTTATTCTCTAGCATATTTACGTTTTCATTCAATTGAACTCTTGAGGAAAACAAACGCTCAGGGTGCGAAACTAGTCGAAGATAGAAACAGTTTTTGGATTAAAGAACTACTGATTAATTTATTACTTAACTTTTTCAGCACTGGAATCCAAACACAACTACTTTAAAGTATACAGCTGCATCCGTTGAACTGACAGAAATAACGGAATGTCATTTCAACTAACATTACGGGAATGGAATTATTTGGCAGAAGAAAGCCACAGTCCGAAACTGACACGTGACGAAGCGGAATTACTAGACAAAGTTGACAGCGGAGATGTGAAAGGTGTCAGTGAACTCTTACAGGTAAAACAAAAACACTCGCTAACAAAATTGTAAAAAGGGGATGTTCACTATTAGTATACTGTATATATATTTGTGTGTTTGTGTGTAGCGCGGGAAACATTTTAACGTTTCATCATCTCGTAACCGAGTAGGATTAATGAGTATATAGGTTTTACAATTATTGATGGGTGCCCACTTTGCTCTCTACTCTGTCGCTGAATGCGAAACTCGGTGTAGATGGCGCTATTTATCGGTGTACCGTTCAACGCGAATGGGTCATAGAACATGACGTAAATTTCACATATACAATGAGGGAAGCTGATATGCTGCATGCGACAGTTGGTGTCATCCAAACTTGACATGATATGATTTATTACACCTTACACAAGGTGACATATTTTACAATCGAATCACATGAGCTGCTTTAAATAGACTGTTGCCCGCGCGGTGGCAATCATCGCACGTGCAGAAACTATTGCCCGTTGGAGTTATTTCGACCGATGATCATCTATACTGCGCACAACAGTGATGTTTTCTAGAGCTGCGCAAGCACGTTTACACGATTAATTCAGCAGTGAGGCACAGGAGCTTATTTATTAGCATATAAAGAATAAATATATAATTACTAATGGATTGTTGGGTCACTCGAGTCACCCCTACAAATAATGCCATGCCACATTCAATGGTTACCTTGAATTACAAATTGGAAACACACCATGAAACATATGAAAGGAAAACTTTTCTACCGATGACGAATGAACAATAAACAATAAGTGGACCTGTGAATGATTGGATAAATGAGTATCTCGGGCTGACACTCTTTACCATAATTGTTATGATGCCTTTAATTGGACGCGGTCGTCTTTTGCATAATCAAAATTTCGGTCAAGGGTGCCAACGCTTGTACATGCACTATTAAAGTGTGATATAGTCCTCGCTGGCATGTTTTTTTTCTAAGAATTAACTCTAATATGTATCTTTTTCAGAATGGTTCACCATATGTGAACATCAACTGTGAAGGGAAGCGTTGTGGTAAACTCGTGACTCCGTTGCAAATCGCGGCCGTAAATAATGATTTTAGTATGATAAAATTACTATTGGAGAATGGAGCAAATCATCTGGATAAACCGTCAACTGCCAAGTCAAACGGTAGGACATATTGTGACGTAAATTATTAGATTAATAGTAATTGATATTCATTTTTTTATTTATTTATTTACTTTGAGCAATTTCTACTCATCAGTTGCAGAATTAGAAGAAAAAAACGTCACAAAGGAAACGTGGTGGAGAATGTACTGTTGATATATGAACAGAACGTAGGAGCCCTACCTGTTTTAAATATCTACCTAAATTGCAAAACTGCTTTACGTTTTCCATGGATAATAGTTGTACAAGTTTAAAGGCGGGTGTTTTTTTTCCAATAATATGGCTTGATAACACGAACATTCTCTATATAATGGACATTTCAGTATGACATCATTATTACAATGTGGACAATTTCTCGTATGCCTTAATGTACCATGATAACGCTCAGTTTCTAGGGTTAAATTGTGGGACGAGAGACGATATTTGGAAATCAATTTCTTATACAAACTTGGTATCGGCTTACCCAAATAATATTGCAAAAGGAAAGCATCATTCAAGTATTTATAAAACACACATTGCTGCGATGCATCAATTTGTGCCGCGAGGCTCTGTTGAGCTTTATCAAAAATCCGGGATTCACAAATATACATGTAATCAAAAGTTGATATGTTGCCATGGTTATGTCCTTTACAATATTACCTAATTCTAAACATTGGGCCATGTTATGTACTTTCAACAGCACATACAAACTCATCAAATGTCAACATTCAGATATAATGGCTGGTAAGATAAAACTTAATGTTACCATAGGAACACTTTTTTGCCATGACAACAGAATATCTACACTTTGTGCTGATGTTGGATACCTACATGCACCTTTTAACTTTGTACATTGGCCACCGGGGGGTAGGGGTTTAAGAAAGACAGTGGAAATGGCAAATCAAAATAATAACTTGCATACACGCAAATGCATCCTTATTATATAATCAAGCATGGCCATATTATCTATTTGTATTTAAAACAAACTCATGTTCTCAAACATATGTTAATTTTAGTCACATGATCTATTAAATATTGTACACCCTGATTTTATTATCAATGTTGATGTAACTTCGGAACCAAATGTCTACTGTCAACGTTGATGTAGTAACTTGAGAACCAAGATTTCAAAAAATGTGTTTCCGTGTATGTATATGTATACATCTCGGTTAATTTGTTCAGTTTGTACCTTACTGTTAAAGGAAGGTTTATGTTGTATGTCTGTCTACTCGCGTGCCTGCCTGTCTGTCTGACTGTGGACACATTTTCCCTGACGCTATACCATAAATTCCAGTGAAACTTGTAACACATCTTTCTTACGGAAATAGCAAGACCCATTTACATTTCGGCAAATTCAAGTGAATATTATTGCGTAATTTGCATAATTCGGTATTTAGACTTAAATGGCAGCTTCAAAATTGTATAATTTTGAACACAAAGTGACGGTAACAAAGTGCACGTGTCTTAGAACATTAAGCTTGTTGGTGTAGCTAATAGTTTTAAAGAACGTATGGCATACTTAATTATTGTGGTAATAAGGCAAGACCTTCATGCATGCTTCCCATTTCATATGCTGTTTTTGCACACACTGATGGTGACAAAACGCCGTGTGCTATATCTAAGAACGCATGCTTCAAATTCCATATATAATTTGGTATATGCATTGATGATAACAAAGGGATATAGGAACAGTAATCAAATGACTTGTGTTTGTCCTCATGATAGGCATCCAGTTGACATCTGGTTTCAGAGGGTAATAACCAGTCCGTTCTATATTTTCAAACTTCAGGCAAGAGTAGAGACATACTTGAGGATGACTCCAGATTAGAAGCATACCACGCTCTTTGCAGTCCGTGTTATATATCTCAGGCACAGGATGATCCAATTGTAACATCCATGGAGTTATCTGCTGAATTGCAAACACTTTCAAAATCACGAGATATTATTGACACATCGAAGGTAAAGGACAGGTTCTTCAGAATATCATATGAAAAATGAAATATATAAAGTATTAACAACTCCAAAACACACACACACACACACACACACACACACATATATATATATATATATATATATATATATATATATATATATATATATATATATATACATATATATATATATATATATATATATATATATATATATATATATATATAATAATAATAATAATAATAATAATAATAATAATAATACAGTATCAAGTAAGATACACAGGGGCCGTTACACAGTGTTTCATGCTTTCGCAATCATTGGACGACTAACGGTACAGTCAGTGATGTTCTACTATTAAAGTTCAAAAATTCTAAGATTCCATTTCATCACCTGATATGGGCGCCTTAAAGAACATACTGTTTGCTCCAGTATAGACATATTGTATATGCTGAGTATATTGTCACTATATATATATATATATATATATATATATATATATATATATATATATATATATATATATATATATAATTGTCACTGTAAGTCGGTAATCTGTCGATACCTGTATATTTAAACATCAAGATGCATAGATAGTTCTAAATCGCTTTTTTTGTCCCAATAACGAACTTTGGTTTGTTGTATCTGTTTTTATATTTTTGTTCGTTACAGCTACAATACAAGAGATTGAGAGACGGATTGAATACATTTGTTTTGGACTTGCTAGATAGCTGTCAAAGTTCTCAAGAGGTGAAAACTCTCCTACAAGGGAATGTAACTGAGGAAAAACGAAAGGCGTGTCTGCCTGTCCTGACAAAAGCAGTTGAGACAAAACATATCGAGGTATGCAGATATAGTTGTATAAGACATGCATGTTCTTAATGAATGTTGTAACTTATATCTGACCCTAAAATGATAATTAACATGCTGTATGGATCTAATAACCTGAAGAAAGATATCATCAAAGTGAGATAAGTTGGTTAATAATTTTTTGCTAACGTTGAATCGTCCATTCGATGCATACTATGAAGTGTGTCACTGTAATTATAGACATGTTACTGATAATATCGCTATAACGTATATGGATTGCTTAATTTATGGATACATACATACATACATACATATATACATACGTACGTACATACATACATACATACATACATACATACATACATACATACATACATACATACATACATACATGTTTATGATCTATTGAAAATCTTATTTTATTTTACAGTTTGTTGCCCACCATAAATGCCACAGAGTAGCAAGAGACGAATGGTTGCGAGGTCAACCAGAATGGCACAGGAGAGATGGATTCGGATGGACCCTTCTTTATCACCTTTACTGTGTTTTGATCTATCTTTGTTTTCTGCCATTTCTAGCTATTGTCTATATCATTGCCCCTTGCTCACCAGTGCGGTATGTGCTAGATAGTCCAAAAGCAAAATTCGTAATGCAGATGCTTTCCTACTTGCTCTTTCTAACACTTATTCTTATTATGGGTTTATATTTTGATTCAATGGGTGCTATGGAGGGACAAGTTGTGGTTTCCTATTGTATACTTGTTCAAAGCGTCGCGTTATTAGTGACAGAATTTAGGCGAATGTATACATTTGGTATGAAATCATATTTTGCTTATCTATGGAACATAATGCATATGATAGTCGTCTTTGATGCCCTTTTTGACGTTATCTTACGGGAAATAAGTAATAGCCATAACCTGGGACTGCTATTTCTTCTGTACTGGGACACATCGTCAGGGGTGTTTATAACCTTAGCATGTGTTCGCTTTATGGAATTCGTCTTTCTCAATGCTTATCTTGGTTCTATGCTCATGCTCTTTGTTGCCATGACAAATGACGTCATCAAGTTCATAATTATATTTGTATACACAGTACTTGCTTTTGGCTTTGGGTTCTACTATCTTTATTTGCATGAAATACAAGAGTTCACAGAGTAAGTATACGAGGCAAAATAATGTTATCAATATAATTAATTTCATGAACATCTATGTATTTTTACTCGATAGTTTTCTACTTTCGGCCTAGGAAATTACTCGTGGTATAAGGAGCATTGTCACAACGCGGTGTGAAAATACTCTTATGTCACAAGTTGCTTCTGCCTGAATGAAGAACATGTTGCACAATAGTACAGTTATACCCTAACAGTCTTAATTTAAAAGAAAGTCTTGGAAATAAAAACACCGCTTCTGATCGTTTGGCCTCACAGGAAAAATACTATAGATGCACGATGTCGTGACCTTGTAAAACGCGAGTATAAATGTAGTCTCGGAGTGTCTTGCCGTTGAGGGCATAACAACCGAGGTAGAGTCTGGGAAAATTCAACGATTCACGATTGTTACAAGATGCCTGCGCCGAGAGGATGACCCTTAACATGACCTCTGTAGTACAATTGTATGGTAGCAACTCTTGATGGTTAATCTCCTAACAAAGACGGTTTTCAAAGCGTTTATATTATGATTTCTGCGAAATACATACTGAGTTCGTAAAAATGAAAATTCGTAATAATGTTTGTCCAATCAATGACTGTCCCAGATCTCGACAGCGGCCATGTTGCCCTTACAATCGCTGACATTGTATTTTCCCAGACTCTCGCTCGGGGGTTATGTGAGAGTCTGGGGAATCAAAACTAGGCGCATAAATGCCATATTTTATGTTCGAACATTCAGAACTTGGCTTTTGCCTGGTATTAATTGGATTGGATGAAAATAACACTATCTACATTTAGCTTGAAATTGCATAGTAATACACAGAATAATATAATGAATTTATGACTAACTTGGCTTGAATATACACACTAAGGTTCCATCAATGTTTTATCAACTAACAAACCAGTCAGTCTGTCGGTCGGTCGGTCGGTCGGTCAATCAATCAATCAATCAATCAATCAGTCAATCATGCTGACAAACAAAGCAATCACCTTGTCACTTGAGTGAATCTATGTCAGCTGAAAATATTTTTAAAAAATTGGGAAACAAACCTCACTATCCTATCTTCATTAATGGCCACTGATGCATGTGTGTCACCTGTGCTCTATCCTGATTTAACGAGGGTGTGATATCAATGTCTTGACCAATCAGATAGCTGTATTTGCACTATCAATACTCCTGTATAATATAACATCACTGCTGTTGTCTGACAGCCTCTATACACCATGTGTATCGCCAAGGCACATTCTACATTACCCGGAGTGTTACGGAGACAATGTCGGTTGTCAGGGGAAACAGAGAGGGGCAACACAGTATCTTAGACCATATTCATTATAGGCTAAATATCAATAAACTATCACTGTGTTATAAATATGCATAAACAGCATTATGGTTCCTTCTTTTTTCTTGCACAGCATAGACACGAGTGTCATGACGTTGATGTCCATGATCTTTGGAAGTGATCCATCAGCTGGTATAATCAATGTCAATGTTCAAGTCAATGCATCTGATGACCAGAGCATTAATGCTACCGTTTATTATGAGATTTTTGGTTATACGCTATATGTGACATTTGGTCTATTGGCTTTGGTTATTCTACTTAATATCTGTATTGCTATGATGTCTGACACGTACGCAAGACTTCAGGTAAGACTTATATTTACGTCTATAAAGCTCCATCTAAATGCATCAAATTGTCAGCCTTCAGGCTAAAAGGCATAAACCCCCGTCGACATTTAAATACACTAACGTTGTAACTAATAACGTACTTTACTCTATAACACAGACGTGGGGATATGCCTCTAGGGGCAAAGGTCAGAATGGAACAATCAGTTCGTTTACTTTTTCACATTTTTATTAGTGTTGATGTGGGAAATAACTAGTTTACCATGTATGCAGGAAGTAAGTAATTGAAAATGCAGAAATGTTTGTCTCATAAGACTTGACGGGGAAAATTTATATTACCAACAGTGTCCTAAGGAAGATATTTGTGTCAATAGTTTACCCAAGTTTTCCATGCAACTGTAGCTCACTTTAATTTAACGGTTGAAGATTTTATGGAGTGCGCTGGATATAGGGAAATGCTGTTGCATGGACAACATGGGTAGAATAATAAATGCACACAACAAATCCATCCTCTCAAAGGCGAGTCAAGCACAATACAGTAACTGTAACTGCAGGAAACCAAACGAATGCCACCTTGCAGGAAAATGCCTAATAAAAAGCATTGTCTACAAAGCTACGGTTACCACTAACCAAGATCATAAAATACTCATAGGTGTTAGTGACACAGAATTCAAAAGCGGATGGAATAACTACTAGTTTTCATTTAAACTTGAACACAAGAAGAAAGATACTACGTTCAGTAAATACAGTTGGCACGTCAAAGATAACAAAACTAATTACGATATGAACTGGTCAGTCCTCATACAAGCTAACTAATACTCTAATGTTACCAATGGATGTCAACTATGCCTCTGGGAAAAATATTTTATCATAACCGCATTCTCGCAAACCAGAGCTGTTATTTCTTCCGCGAACTTCGAAATAACGAATCCCTTGACGGTGCGTTTTGGACGGTGCCGTAAAAGAGGCCGTAGTTTGAGACGATGTATAACCGCCGATAAATCAACCGCCTCGAACAGTAGAACCGAACTTATCAGCAACTACATGCATGCTAATAAGTTCTTACTTAAAAATGTGTAACCTTTATACTACTAATGTACATATGATTGGTGTACACCTAACAGTTAATGACCCACCTGACTGTACACACACCCTCACACACTACACACAGTTTGGTGACACGGACCATAGCGTAAATCCATAATGAAATAACAGACTCGTCTTCTTCCATTGATAAATATATATATATATATATATATATATATATATATATATATATATATATATATATATATATATATACGTATATATATATATATATATATATATATATATATATATATATTGTAATTTAATATAATATAATATAATATAATATAATATAATATAATATAATATGCTATAATATAATATAATATACATGTAATGTAATATAATATAATATAATCAATAATGTTCATATCAAATACATTTACATTATTTGAATTACAGGGAGATATTGATAACCACTGGAGGTATTACAGAACTAAGCTATGGTTGTTCTACATGCACGTTGATACACCTGTATTGCCAGCGCCGTACAACATCATTCCGTCAGTGCCTTGTATAAAGTATCTATGGTCGAAATGGAAAGGTGACCAATCAGGGCGAACTATTGAGGACGTTGAGGTACAGTAGTTATATTCCCGTGGTATTAATTAATAATCATACAGTAAAGCATAATAGATTAAAATACAAGAGGCAGAATATTTAAAGGTTTTCTTCAACAGTGCCCTTGTACATCTTCAATGGAATATTTGGTTTTACATAATTTGTCAATGATACAGTCACGAAAGAATACATTTCACATGACCTATGACCTCCACAACAATGCAATGTGTAGAAAGAGACGTGAGCTATATATCGTACAAAAGTATGCTAATTTTACCATTAGATTCATTTTGATGAAAGGAAAGACGAAATGAAAAATTAACATTCACTTTTTTATCAACAGATGACTGTGGCACGAGAGACTGATAATGTAGATGTGAAATCAAGGGACATATCGTACAAAGAGGTGAGTCAAATAAGTGTATCTTGAAAATATTCAGTTGACATTGCTTTCCTTGACAAATAGGCAAAGGTGATAAGATCACAAATTCAGTCCCATTCCATTGTCGACCGTAATATTATATATCTCCTGTCCAGAAGATGTGTTCTGCAATACAAGTAACAAAATACATTATATAAGTCGGTGATTGAGCATCAGTAATCTGCGCTCTATCGACGTCACTTCCTCAACTTGGGGGGGGGGGATTAATGATGGTGAAATTTATGAATGTACCCCTCCCCACTTTATAAAGACAAATAGTTTGTGAGAGATATAGTAATGATATTCTCATGTGATAACATTAATGACAATGTGTAGTGTGAAGGGAACTATTTTGAAATGAGTTATAAACAGAGTATTTTTAGAAACAAGTACTGAAACAACGATGATGCCTCCACACGAATGTTATCCTTCCCGTCAGTCTTAGGTGTATTATTTTATATGCCACGATCTGCTATATTTAGCATTTTCATTTGTGCCAGTGTATTGGATTAAAGGACTATATATTGTTATCAGTGGATATGGGGTTCCAACTCGATTTCCCCATGGCGTTGTATCTACGTTTTAAGTAAGGGTTAATAACCCTTCACCTTGTCTTATTTATTGCATCAATTACCTAAATAGTTGTATTTTTTTATCATCTTCGTTGTTTTGGTTTTAATTCAGCTTACCAGAGTATTGTTGTGTAGATATCTGTTGAAGAGAGACATCATTAAACTGCCACTCAAAATGACGTCGGACAAAAAATCTGATAAAAGCGCACAGTGCCCTGAAGAGGTCAATCAACCTTCAAAATTGGAAGGCGAACCAAACGTTAACAAAAGTGATGAATTTTCACATTTCTGATGTATTTAATACAATATTGTTTTATCTGCCATGATTTAACACTGTCAACGGGAAAATAGTTTGGTTTTAATCAAGATACTGACAATGTTGTATTACTCTTATTAAGCGCCAGTGGAAATTCGTGCAGAAAGGTCGATTGCTAATACGATTATGAAAATGAGTAATATTCATATTTACAAAGTGTGTTTTAATTGTTTATATTAAACGTTGACTTTCATATTGTCTCACAACCTAAAATATCTGTATTTGTTTTTAACTGTAAGCCGTAAGATTTTAAGAAGTATTTCTTTAACTTTTCGTTAAATGTTAATAATATACGAATAGGTTCTAATCGCATCGAAATGTCTTTAATATATAGATAATGTTCTGATAGACGTTCTCACCGAATTCTTGTGAAAACATAAACAAGAGAAAATTCAATTAACATTTCAAGTTCATCTTCCTCTGGTCCGATACTTATTTGATCTGCTATGCACTTGTGTAAACGTGCAAAGAATTGTAGTCAAGAGGAAGTGTGGTGAATTGTTATCTTAATCTTTAAACAAAAATGTCCGGGTATTGTGTATTCTAACATTCATGTCAACTATTCTATTCATCGCGTCAATCAGAAACCATTCTAGCTTGTCATTCTATGTATTTCTCTTCATGAAGAAAAAAATGAAATTCTTTTATTTAACGTTTGTGAATATCCAAACTTCGAATTTTACTTAATGGATTGTAATGCATAATGATGGCTACTAATTAAAATTACTCATCAAGCCATGACAATTTGTGTCAAACCTGTTATATCCAGGTCTATGGCAAGGATCCTAAGAAGAAGATATACGTATTGTGATTTCTGCACGTGTAGGGTGATTTGTCTGTCAATTCTTTTTGATAAATCAACCGACAACGTTGCAAAATCGCCTATATGGCGCTAAAAGACCCAATCCACACTGAATTCTTCCTTGAACAGATCTTCAGTTCTTCAACATGTCTACATTTGATGTTTGCCTTTTGTTTAAAAAATTCTAAAAACAATCTATCACATATGTACACGTTCTCTGTCAATTTGACGTCTCTTTCTAAATAAATGGAATATTTTTGCTAATGATCTACAACTTGCTTTTGTGGATGCATTTCGATGAATGACATGTATTATCTGTATTGTGTGTTTTGCTACAGATTCTTCAAACAATACGTATCCAAAGTATTAGACGAAGCAGTCCCATAAATAAACTAACATGTCCTTAGTATATCACGCATGAATACAAATGTAATTCCCATATCTCAGGTTGTAGCATAGCCATTATATTTGTATGATGAAGCCCATGGCTATGCCTCGAATCAGGTAAAACCGATTTGCAACCTCATATATAACGATCAATATCTGACAGAGTCTTGTTTCTGCGATAAATTACTGCATCATATATGACTGCAGTACATATCTATATATTACCCGTACAGTAACTACGAAAGTCTAGATCTGCTTTTATCTAACAGCATAATTTATATCAATCATATACTATCTAACAGCAGTATTGATTAGTTGCATCATAGACCCTCCACGTGGAGGGTCTATATGGTTGCATGCGGTCTTTTGTCATTACACTACTTGTTTACAACATTATAATTGTTAGCCTACAAAACTCAAAGGGAACCTCCACATTTCTACAATTGTATTCAGCTAGTACAGTCAAACTTTAGCATATGATCTGAAATGATTGTATAATTCGATCTCGATGATATGTAATAGGGTGCCTACAGTAGTTATAAGGGGGAAGTTAGCTAGCAGAATGAGTCAAAGTAAAACATATCTCTCTCCTTAGCCTAATCATATTATCGAAAATACGTCGCCCCCCCCCCACCTGAATTGTAAAATGTGGCCCTCATTCCCCCAACCCTCCCCCTCGTAAATACTGACGGCTCTCATTATAGTTTTTCATCTCATGATTTATTCTTAAAAAGTACTAAACCTCAGATCATTGCAGTGTATCAATACAAGTGTCAGACTGAAGGCGTTAATATACAATCATTACGATTGATTTAGAGGCTATGCCGTGTTAATGAACATTTTAATGTCAAATTTACACATTGGGGAGCTTGAATTACATCATATAACATTTTGAGATTTATTCACGTTTTGTTAGAGGGAATACAATCAGAAGATTCAAAAAATCCGAATGTAATGAAACAGTTGTACCTGATTGAAGTAACATTTAGAAAATGACAACATAACCCAATACATTTTGTATAACTTCAACAAATCAACTCATCGTGATGAGTAAAAGAAGAAGCAAATACGCGCGATGTCCATTTACCCAAATGAACTACGTGAGGGCATACAAGCTATAAGGTTTCCAGCGCTATTCTTATCTTGATCATTTGGAGATGTCCATTGATAGATGGGTAGTCATCACATACTGATTACTTTTGGATCACAAATTAAACCTGCTCGGAACTGTCAACCACGCGGGAGCTTCAGTGATTGTGTAAGTGATGAGAATTGAGAGGAATTTGGAGTTCTGGAAATCCTTCTTACTTACCAATTATTACCCTGGCCATTGTCATAAAAATGCTATTACACTGCATGCAGGAAAATAGTATGAAAACAAATTCAAAAGAGATTGAATGGTAGATTTACTTGACCATGAGAAACATGTGTTGAGGAAATGAGTTTGCATTTATGACCTGTTGACATTACCGTGATGTATACAAACATCAGAAACAGCAGTAAAAATCACCGGACTTGGAATGCAATGTAATAACCCCCTGTAGTATATTCTCTCAATGCATATTATATTTATGCTCCACACTGAACCTCGAAACCCCATGCAAATAAATCACGTAGGGAGAGTGTGTTTTACACTGTCTAGAGCAAGATTTATGGTAAAGACGGAACAGATGATGAAAGCAAGCTTAGATCATACGCTTTATGTTTTTTTTGCCGTTTGGTAGGTGCAGTCTTTCGAAGAGTAAGTATTATAAGAACAGTACTGTTCGTGGATTGAATATTATAAACGCACTGTACATTTACAGTCTACGTGTACAATAATGATGAAGTTCAGCTATTGATTACCGATTTCCGTTGGTAGTTTGTTATTGATTAAAACTTTGCCAATATACCCTTGGTGGATATATATCAATGCAATAGCACCAAGGGAACTGACGAGTAATTGTGTTATTGACTTGTTACATTGTCAAAGTGAATATACGAGTATTTCGTGAGAGATAGTTGCCTTGATAGAAATGCCTATGGCATCATGATGTCTAAAAATGCACATCTCAGTGAGGTACTATATTAATTGTTGGCTACGTCACATAAACTTACAACATTTAATTGATTGTGGTAAGCGTGATTTATCCAATAGAGAGTTCCGAAGCAATGCGAAATGTCGAAAATCAAAATCAAATGTGTTGGCGAATCATGTCATCCTTAAATACTTCTTAGATGTCATAATAAGTTCCCCGGATATTAATGAAGGCATGCAGCCTTTATTATGACATGACGCCGATGAGATATTTCTTATTTGTTTCCAAGAGCATGTAAAGGAACGCAGCAACATTAAAATTGGACACAGAAAATTGGACATTGAAAACAGAAGTGATAACACTACATTTATAGATTTTATCAATTTATATCTCCTGAAGTGACCTGATATAAATATTCGAGTTGATGGCACAAACGTTCTTACGCAGAAATATTATGATTCGGTCGTAATATAACGAGTGCACATTATAACGTCATTACTAAACATAGCATTCAAAACTATGTTTTGTATGAGATTCCGTGATTGGAATACTATGTAAGTAGGGTAACAGCTAACTCTTTATACAGCGATCAATCATTCCAAAAAAGGTAATATTAACCACACAATACGCTCAATGGACAATTTTGCGTAATTGTGTAATTCTTGCGCGTCTCAGATATATTTGAATTCCATAGATGTACGGTTTATTTGCCAAAGTTAAGTTTGGAGTATTAATATCAATCTAAATCCCATAAAGGCTATAAAAACAATCGATCAATCCAAGACTAAAAGTCATTTTCAGTCGACATTTACAGTGTCGAAGACTTCAATAATTCATGCTTGCTGGCCAAAACGGAATGAACCAAACATATCAATTTGTTTTCATTTTGGTCATTGCAGTCTTGGTTGAAAGGTTCAACTTCTTTGTCTAGCCTACTCAACTCATACTGGAAAGGTTTGACGGCACCGTTTGAACATTTCCCAAAGGTAAGAGTCCCTAAGATATCGATATACTACTTGAGGGCACATAAGATGTCCGTTGATATCTCAACAATGCCAATAACATCATTACTTTATATAATATTATATGGACATTGCATTATTAGTCTCTTATTTTCTTAAGATTCTATATTTATAATTGACTACATTATTATGAATCGAATTGTCCACCATTACCACATGTTGTCCTCGTATCAACTTAATTAATTAGCGACACCCCTTTTGTTCTAACTTGTGATGTGTAACTGTACGTACAAAGTAAATTATTCAGAACACGTTAACGCATATTTATTGGATGACTAACACTCAACAAATATGTATTTCGTTACTGGTTTGCCGACGGCACATATCGTCTAGCAAAGCGTGGGGAATACATTTTCTCAAAGTTGTAATCTTCGTATTAAGGTAAAAATGCATTGAAACTATTCATAGCTGAAAGTAGCAAATATATTAGCATATTATAGTAATACTATTAGTATTGATTATCAGTAAATGAGTCAATTAAATACACTTGTTCAATATTGAAATAAGCCACCGTTCGGCAAGATTAATGCTAACCTCAACTACTTTCTGAGAAAGTTTTTCTATTAAAATTTGATCGGTTACCTTTCTAGAAAAGTGTTTTGTCATATATGACGTATGTGAAATTGTGATTTATTGTCTAAGTGTAGTTTGATTTACGTTGAGATATAAATGTGTCATCATCATAGTTTTGCATCTTGATTTGTTCGCCTGTCTGCATGCTTCAGTGGTTTTCGTAATGGATTAATGGCCGGGGTTCCAGTAGCTCTTAAGATTCATTTGGCGTACATTCAACACATGCTAGCATTTCAACTTATAATAATAGTTCCAAACATTTGACAAGAATTACAATTTTCATATAATGCATTACATTGAATATACAATATCCAAACCTTATAGGGCAGAATGTGTCCTACATGTCGTAACAGGGCTTACTTTTCGGATATTTATATCTTATGGACAATTGTACGTATCATGTTATCTGTTTAACGCAAAAGGGGAAAACGCAGTTTTTTCACACGATTTATAAGGTTGTTAATCACATATGAGGACAATATGTTCCAATTAGTTAATGACGTCAACTTCACGGACGGATTAGGGTAAACCTAACAAACCATGTACCAGTAGCTAATGTTTCGCATTTTAGTGTACCAAGAATATTGAGTATGTTAGATTACATTAATTGTTATGCACCCTCTTGCGCAGGAAGAGTACTTCTATATCAAGAGTACTTCTATATCATGTAATACAAATGAATTAGTCGTGTCTCACAACTTAGCTAAATTCTAAAGATACAAAAGATATATTATCACAAAGTGGCAACATGTAGTACCTATAATAAGTAAGTATACGCTAATTTCAACCAATCCATATAATACAAACACAGACAAACAAACACACACACACACACACACACACACACACACACACACCGTTACACACTACTTTATTATTTCTACTGCTAGGTTCCATTCTGGCTTCATTATATCGTATCACAGATTTGATTAATCCACTGGGCACACAATTACGTCTATGGCTGTACAAATCAACAGCTCTGCCAGTTAAGTTTGTCCAATGTATCCGGGTCATGCTTTTCGATTAGACAATATCAGTCACTTGGGTACATATGTTATCTCTCTCAATTCAGAGTGTGACTGCGTTAATAATCCTTGTTAGTTCGCATGCACAACATTTCTTCTATATATATAGTAGATGCGATAAATACACAGTAATCGGCGTCACCTACTAAAAAGAGGATATAGTATTCGCGTTTCCTGACTACAAAATATTCAATTAATGAACTTCTTTCGATCCAATCAAGTGTGACAGCGAGTAACAACTTATTATTTCGAATAGAGTATGCAGTTTTGATAATAATTTTAATAACACTTCAACAGATTGTAGCACCCTGAGTACGTTTATAATTTATGTCAAATCAAATGAAAATGATGGCACAAGTACAAGTAAAATCTAAAAAAAATGTCGTCTGGCTCCACAAAGGTATCAATATTTATAATGCTACATTCCATCGTCTGACTGAACAAATATCTTACTAGCATCGCTACATTTCATCTACTTGCATGGTAGACGTTTTACTAGTCCAATTACTACACTTCTGTTTCTGACTTGACATATGATCTTAATAACGTTCTTAATTTGCTACATTTAATTCCATGTAATACCGTTATCTTAACAGATTTAACTTCAGTAAGTGATTTATTCTGAATTAAGGTACTCTGGTTTGCAATGTTCGATATTTACAGTGAAGTGTATATTCTTTAACTCTAACTGATTCCCTAATGTTCTACACTAACTTCATGATAATGGCAACTCAAGCAAAGCAACTGTAAAGATGCTAGCAAGGTTGTTGTGTGTCATCAGACAAGTGTAGCAATACTTGTAAGATTGTTGACGAGCCAGTTGATATTCTGTTTCAGGCTTACTGGTCTCATATCAATTGTAAAGATACTGAACGTCTAACATAAAACACATGCATAAGAGGGAAATTTAATTTAGTCAAAAGCAACATTTTAACACGTTTGACGTTCATATATACGAACATTAGCTAACAAGGAGAGATAGATGACATATTTCTGATCACCTCACCTGTGTTAATAACATTTTGTTGTTTCTGATTGTGTCAATAGTTGACATGGTCTCTGAAGCGTCAATTAGTCATAGACACCATGCACCATAGTAAAAAAATATGTTGAGGCAGTGGGTAACAATACGACTTTTGGAGTGAATCTTATGCATACAATATTGATTTTTAAAAAATATGATAGATTGGGCTTGTTACTAAATCGAGTCTTATACCAACGATAGCTTGCGCAAGCTGACACCGTCCCTGGACGTCGGGTCATTATGTACAGCAAATGGTACGTGTATTTATATGCCATAATGTACTTTTTTTAAAACATACAATTGTAACTGGTACGGTGATTTAAATTGGTTTGTGAATTAATAATGATATCCACAACCAGACATTGCAATTGCTAGACTAACAGACAACTGTTTTAGGCCAAAACGTGAGTATACAATCTAGAGTGAGGCGAATATTTCTTGTCTTTTCTGCAAAATGATTTCGTAAACGGTAATGTCAGACAAAACGTCATTACTACTGGTTGGTTAAGGATAGTAATAGTTATAATTGTAAATCTGGACTAAGCATATTAACATAAATGACGTCACGTTGCATTAGCGTAGATAGTTGTCACATAAAGAGTCAGTATATCGTGTAGCGCGACGGGCGGAGAAGCTGCATTCGGAAAATTACAAGGTCTGTATATTTTATTTTACATGCATGAATTCCAGCCATCGAAAGGTTCGCAAGGAGTATTTACCTTAAAGCTTGAGGGATACGGGTGTAAGAAAGTAAAATTGATTATATATTCCGTTCGGTTAGAGAGTGTGTCCGTCCCTGCTTTACTAAGCAAACACATGTTCACGAGTTTGATGTAATTTAATAAAACTCAATCAAGTACGTTCTTCTACAAGTTGTCGCCAATGCTTAATCATTAATTACCGTGTCATGCAGTTCAGAGTTTTAGGTCTAATGCACAGTCATATGAATGATAATTAAAGGAAATAGTTATGACATCGTATACCTTTTGCAAAAACTGAGAAATATTACATTCTGTAAACTGAAAAGTAATTAGTAATATAATGTATTTACACTAATTTTGATACCAATACTCTACAGGCTACTTTTACTATATACGTCAGTTATAGAACGAGATGTCAATCTCTCGTCATGGCTCTTTTAATATTTACTGTTTGTGTAGTCAAATTCAACATGAGCCAGACTCACTCTCTTTGCTTTTTTTTGCAAACACATTGCCATAGAACTCAATTAATAATTCTTGCAATATTCCAATTAATTTTATGATTGTTGTCTTTGTATGCCTAGTCCGACAATGATGAAAAATCAAGCAGTAATGACAACATAACACAATTTATTGATCGAGGATGAATTAATTGTTTATTCAGCATCTCGAGCTTCGTTCAACAGGATATTACGGATGCCGTCAGTTTTGTTTTCCAATGCGCCATTCACAGTGTAATATTGATAGACATTCCCGGAAGTAATGTCCAGTGATATAACCATAACTATACAATAAATGAGAATATCGGATTGGAAATTTGTTTGCATATATATTACGACATATAACGGTTTGTTAGTATAACAAATTTTGAATAAATCCAGCAATCGTTATTCAATAGCCATCATGTCTCGTTCATGAGCACTATTCCACCTGCATGCCTTGCCTACGGGTAGTAGTGTTAAGTTTCCTCTGTGGGTCTACAAATTGTTCGGTGATATGAGACTGCCTGAAATTTACTTCTACATCAATAACATAAAATACTAATACTAAGGACTGTTTTAGTGAATAGTCTCTCTTTGTAACCATTAACGAGTTATGGGGGTTTCTTTAAAACCGTCTTAAATGCAGGTGCAGGTGCAAATTGTGGAACTGAAACTCATGAATATACATTGTCCAATGAACAATTATCAACTTCCAATGCATTCGGGCATGTTACCAGCTTTTTAGAAGCTTTACTGATATTAAGATTATGCACTTTGATCCAACAAAGGAAAATGCCAGCAGTAATACTTCACTGTTGTATTAGTACTACTAATAGAAGCAGCAAAGAGACTGTACCGTAAAATAGATAGAAATCACGTGTCATCAAGATGTGTACCTAGATTTTCCTTGAGGAAAGATGTTAAACATTAAATTTCAAATGTTGGCCTTTCAACCTAATGATGAAATTAACTTACAGTTTCTGTCTATGGATCATCAACTTAGGGATCAAAATTTGTAAAGCACTGAGAATCATACATTGATACAACGGCTTTTATACATAAATTGCTGTTACCGTCAGCTGGTCAGAGCAACTAGAATTCAGGTAACATAGTTGTAACGCCCACACGTGTCGTCTTTCCTCAATTTTTACTTCATTAATGGAATTTGTACTGTATATATGTATGTACAGTACACTTACATTTATATGAGTATATATGTAATACATGTATTCTAATATACTAAGTGTTGTCACAAACGGTTTTGTCACAGCGTTTTAAAAGATGTGATATTTAAAAGATATGATATTTGCTCGGCTATTAAAGGTCTCTTGTTACCAGTTGGTGCACATGTGACTGCGGGCTACTAGTATGATAATATGTACACCTCCAGCTAACAAAATAGAAAGAAGTAAAGTCCATTAGATTTTAAACACGACAACTGACAATCCAAATATCCATAGGCTGACAGCAGTAAATAATTGGTTTTCCATTAGGCTGAATTGTCAATAACATGGAGTTGGTATACTACAATTGAATAATGGACGGACCTTCGGATAAAGTGGTCGATCTAGATGTGTATGCAGTATTTCTTTTTTAATTTTTGTGCTGGGAATTCCTCCCAGCGATTTTCTGTTATGCAGACAAATACACACAAACAAACAAACAAACAAACAAACAAACACAAATGCTACAGAGATCCATTCGGGTTTGGGACTACGTGACAGGGCTATACTGCACGCTCTATATCACGTTGCTGTGGAACTGTCAATGCTTTCCCAGTCAGTCCACAGGTTATCCCAAAGTCATCCAGCCCGGCAAACATAGCACCTGTGGGCTCCATGTGAATAATCGTCCCCGACTTTTCGAGGAGTCCCCCAAATTCGCACTCGTCTTGTGAGTGAGACGCGGCTGAGTGATACAACCTACCCATCCAGTCTGTAGAACACTCACCCTGGGTTTGGGTCGGTCACAGAAAAATCCCCTGATTCCAGTGGGATTCGAACCCGTGACTGCTAATCCTGTGCGCTAACCACTACGCTACAGGGAGCCGGTTTATGCAGTATTACTCGATAACATATATTGAACATCCGTTTGACATTTTACGACCTTCATCTTGTGACTCATAATATTCTTGAAAAGAAAATAGAATTCTATAAATCTAATAAAATTTAGCAGCCTAAAGTTTAAAAAAAAATATATCAATTGTTTTCATATCAACATAGGTAACACACTGGCACCTAGACACAGAGACACAGACACAGACACATATATATAGAGTGTGTGTGAGTTTGTCTGTCTGTCTGTCTGTCTGTCTGTCTGTCTGTCTGTCTGTCTGTCTGTGTCTGTGTGTGTAAGGCTCATGCATCTATGTGTGCATTTATATGCAATACACTCACTCATTATTCTGACTATTACAGACAAATTGCAAATTAAATCATCGGACATAGAGGTCAACATAAACAGGCAGTCAATTTAAGTCATAAAAAATCACAATTCTTAACTGCCTTGCATGTATGGCAAATGCATACAGGATCAGAAAAAGCTGCTTGGTTCGTTATCAAAAATATTCTGTTTTGGGTGAAAACTCCCATAACGCTACTTATGTGAGTGTGTTTTCCATAGACTAGGGATTCGGTTGTGTGTAAATATCTGGTCTAAAGAGCTGTCATATCGTGCCATTAACATTAAGGACATTTTAAATTCATTACTTTCAAAATTACAAACGTGAACGACCACGATCGTGTGTGTTTTCGCAGAAGACAGAGATAAAAGATAAAAGCAAATGTAAATGTTTATGCATCACTAGACTTTTACTGCACGAAAGGACCCAATTTTCTATGTGCAATTACAAAATCTGTCAATTTTATACACCACTATTTCAAGATTGTGACGTGTTATAGAGATGATTTATTCATCTGGAGTTTATGTGTAATGGAAACAACATATCATTTATAGTGATTGTATTGATAACAAGTTGAAAATTGTCACGAAATAGTTAAATAACACCATGTCGGAAAGTGAGCTACAACATCTCCCATTATGGTAAACTTCTATTCATATCTGGTCAAATACGTGCAGTGAATGCCATCTAGATAAGCAGTGATATATTGACAGGCATTACGTCTTACAGTAGAGTAAATAGTCAAAGTTGAGAACAGTCGTCTTTTTTCATCATGATTTCATGTATAAAGTATCATCATTCGACTTAATTTATTATATTATTGTGTAACATTTTCATGTAATGGGCTTTGTGCCTTTTAGCCATCGTTTTTTAGGGAATTGGAAGTTGAAAAATTGGCGTCTTTTCTACAACGTGCATATCATTCTTAAAAGCATTGCCACATTTTATCGTCTGGCTAAACAAAATTCTTACTAGCAGTTGTACATTTTATCGTCTTTTCATTTTTAGCCTGACATACTATTATCTCAGTAACTGTCATAGTGTAAATGATTCTCTCTTTTTTGCTGTTTAGTGCGCTGGTTTTATAATGTCAGAATATTCACGATTTAACGAGAACTGTCACGATACTTGTATAGCTGAAGAATGAAAATGTAGCAGACAAGCCAGGAGATGACGTTTACTAATGCTAGAAAGAGTTCTTTGGAGCCATTAGCGCAGCAATTAATATTAATAAAATTGTATGTCTAGACAGACACGAAACGTAGCAATAATATTTCTATCTAACCATTCGCTGAAATGTATATTCTGATAAGACTGTTGTCGCATGGGGTTCAGGTTTTTAAGTATAACTTTCCACATGCAATAATCTGCGATTTTGAAATAGAAATTAGGATAAGAGTGTACAGACTTGATTCATATTTTTTTTTAAATTACGATAGCAAAGACGTATGTGATAAGACTTCCATACAACCGCGTAAGTAGGTTCCTAAAACGCAAACAGGCAACAAGTACTTAATGTTGTAACTCAAGAAATGCACAGCAAGGTGCCTGCCGACAAACTCGTAAATAGTAATTACCTCATTTTTTATATTAAGTATCAAGGGATGTTGTTTCAAGAGCGATACATGTCGACGTATTTAAATATCAGTTAACCCTTCAAGATATATTTATTATTTATGTTGAGATAGTATCAATAGTAATAGATGGCGTTCTATACAGTTGCAATACCCAAATAAAAAAAAGAGGCCCTGTAAAGTAGTAATTAATAAAATACATATCATTGGATAAGTGACAAAACATTAAGATAGGAATGTCATAAAACATTAAACCGTCTGCGTTTTTAGCTACATCTTACTCTGTAAGTGAGGGGTCTAGATTATTACAGAGTTACTAGGAGGAATATTGCCTGTATAAATTCCCTCTGTGTACTGTCCATAGATTAAAATTGATAGGGATATAATCATCTATACCAGAAACCCTGAGACACTTAGCGTACATACAGTGGATAAGATATGTCGTGCGTTATGAGGTATTGTTTCACCTGTGGGCACTATAAAAGTATTAACAATGAGCTCATAGAAAGAACTTACTCATAATAGACAATGAAAGAGAGAGGAGAAACTCAACTTTGAGGAAAATGTACAAGTTAGTGCTAAATATGTCAACATATAGCAGGACTAGATAATTCCTGTTTAAATTCCTTCACAATATCCTGTATATCAACAGCAAACTAAACAGGTTGAACCCACTAAGATTGCATACAAAAATATCTACCTTTTGTCACACCACGCACCACAGAGTCAATTGAACATAGTTTCTACTCACGTAACAACATGACCATCTTATGTACAGACTGTCTCCTTTTATGAGGAAATACTTTAGACTTACAATACCCCCCCCCCCCCCCCGGGTCAATTGTACATGACTCTCTCCGACCTAGAAGAATCATTTTTGGTAAATTTAGTTTGCTAGTAAGGAATTTATCAATAAATGTAAACCTAAGAAAAGATACTTCCCTTTGAAGAGTTTATATACCATATTTTCCAGTGTGGACGCTTTATTGTTAAGCCTAATGAACTTATTGCATTCTACTGATGATGTACTTTCACAACGAATAACTATATTTTTACTGGGTTTTTTCACTGGAAATCTGAAATGTAAATCTTGGAGATAACATAGATATCAATCTTTGTGCACGTAACGAAAATCACAAAAAAACAAAAACAAATATCCGTCGGTGAACTATATACTTACGACGGCAATTGCCTATCATTACGATAAATTGCATTAATAACAACTCCCTCCCCTCGACGTTTATGCGCACTGCACTTATTTAATAGATGTGACAAGTATAACGGATCGTTTGTCCTACGAGATAATCAACTTGGGAATCAATTCAAAATCAATTTCTTGGGTTTTTTGTTAACATATTGTAAGACCTATCAAGCTTCACTGTCTGAAAATAGACTCGATGGTATTGGGAATAAGTAGTTAATGGTTCCATAGGCAATGAACCGTATTGAAATATAAAAATTAAAAACTTATTTTTTTTCCATTAATGAATGTCAGAAAGACCTTTAAGAACTGTGACATATAATGCCTTCAAGTTACAGCTTTTCATTCTAGTTAATTATTTTTTTAAAAGGCTCACATACATTAATATTGCATTGGAATACGCAAAATTAAGCTCGCTGTGTCGTATTGTCTTCAATGTTCGTAAGGCATCTGGATACCTACTTACAAGTACATTTCAGCAGCCTCATCTAGATTGTGTAGTCGTAATCGTCTGCGTAATTTGTGAGTAAACGTGTCATAATTGTACATAGCATATTGTAGAGCTCTATCCACTGTGATGGAACACATGGTCTCTTTCTCATGAGGTGACAAACACTCTAGTACTGCTAAATGGCATGTATTTTAATGTGTTCAAATGTTGACTAACTGTTCATTTGAAAACTCATTAGCTTATACTCTTATACTGAAACTGTACGTACGATTCATCTTCGAAAATGTATTCATCAGTCACTGGATTATTTTTCGTCCTCATGGTTCAATAACGTTACAATTGTCTTAAGACTTCTGTACTATTGCTAATGAGCGTCAATGACATTGTTCTGAACAGGCTATGAACGTGTTAGGCTATTTACGCTGTTCATGTATCTCCTTAGTCTGTCGAACTTTCCTCGATCATGTACGTAATGCTCGTTTTTGTGAGGGGAGTTATTTTTTGTTTTGTTGATTCTTTTCAGCTCTATTATGATATAGGATATCACTGTCCTGTTCGCTGGACTGAATGGTTTTTGTACACACCGTTATTGTTTGTCCGATTTCAGCAGGTTGAATATATGCCATGTGTCAGGGTGGGTTTACAAATATGAGTCTCTGAACTTGTAGGATGTCTAGAAAGTACCTTTATTCTGCAGGTCTGCAAGTATATACACAAAAGTTACACTTGTGTAGCCGTACTGGCCACGTCTGCACTGCTGCCTTAACTAACCTGCCGCGCATGTTTATAAGGGAAACATCATTTGATGAAAGATATGTAGAAGGAAATGATTGGATATTAGATTTTGAAGATGGATGTGATTGGATGAGGAGAAGTTAGCAGATGAGTCCAGATGACATGATGAATGTACATAGAAATCGAAATGAATATTTTATGAACACAACAAATGAACACAGTATTGTAAATCACAAAACGAAACACAACTGTGACACACATTTGTTAACATGGCTTATTTTTGTTGTTATCTTGGGAATGGTTTGAGCGTTTGTCTTCGTGCCATGGTCATTACTCGTTGATTCTAGTCTCTAGTTTTTAATGATTTTATACAGTTAAGTCGGTCTACTGTAAGTGCAGACAAGACAAATGCATGAATTTTATGTCCAGACACTGTTATGCATAAACTGGTTTATCTTCGTTCGTACTATAGAGTTAAAATGTCCATGTTGTTGATTAAATCTGTGAGGCATCCTGCTGTCTACATACATGATCAGATCCAATTTATCAACATGTAATTTGATGTATTAGCAAATAATTTCCAGAAGGATTAGTTTCGATTCTATTTGCAACGCTTTGTTAACGCGAGTACTATACGTAGAATATTCTATATGTTTGCCTTGGCGTTTTGCGCCAGCGGAAGTAATTTTGTTCAGAGGGCTATGTTTAGTTGTTTGTGTTGATCAGCTTTTGCAGTATTACTATTGCCATGTCTCTGCTTTTTTACTCACCCCTTTGTAGCATACAAATCCAAGTTTCGATGAATGTATCATATATCAGAATGTAACATAAGTGCAAAAGATTGTATCTGTTTTCCAACAAATAGTGATAGCTTGATAGTTTTCTTCGTATGCTTGTCATCTGTATGGTAATTAAGATTGGTTGATGTGCAATTCTCGCTTTTACCCCATATTTGAACTTTCTAGTCCTATACACTATCCGCGAGAAGCCTAATCTCCGAACACTTAGGTCATCGAACAAATATTTATTTGTTTGAACCCGATGACAGACTTAATTCCTTTGATGGCCGTGCTTTCTTACTACTCAAATTGCCGCTGGAGCTTCGACGAACAACCAGTCAATGAATTGAAAAAGAACCTGAAAACATATTTATTCGGCAAAGTTTTCAATATATAACTGTACAGCGCCTCTGAGTCTGATTGATTGACTGATTTTTCAAATTGGTTTATCTTTCTGAGCTTTCTTCATCATCGATCATTTACTTTACCATGATTTAATTGTTTCATGACTGTTTTAGAAATATATTGTTGTCGTATTCTTTTATTTGGCACAGGTTGTTCAATATTCCCTTTTGCATCTTCTCTTTTAATGTCCTGTTAACATATATTACACATTACTTTTGGTAATATCTCAATGTATTTATAATTTTTGTCATGCAGTGTTGACTTGTTTCTCGTTTGTTATGTTTCTTGCATTGTACTATCGATCATGTATAAGTTCAGACCAGACGAATATATTTAGCATATTGCGTAAGGACATTGCTGTGATAGAAGAGCGCAAAGATATCTACATCAGTATATTTGTACAGCAAGTCATCGGTATTACCATAACGGCGTCAAACATATGCCGTGAGAATGTGTCTCTATTAAGAGACTAATGCCACCTGTGCGCTATTGTTACACGGAATACTTGGTTAATACCGTGTAATACCTTGCTGGGAAAACCGAACCACATGGAACGATAAAGAAGTAATTAATCAAAAACGCCAGGAAGGTCTAAACATAGCTGTATGAACAATGCTGCAACTTCCGCTGGAACAAGACCTCAGCCAGGTATATTGCAATGCCAAAGTATAGCATATGATTCAATGAAACGTTACATTGGGAATCAAAATTACAAGAAGAAAATTCCGATTACCTCAAATAATTTGTTTCTTACACATTTGTCTAGATTATATTCACAGACCAGGATTATAGAACAATATGACAAAAATCAACTCCAGCTTAAGTTAAAGCTTTTAATGCATTTGAATATATATCACAGCAATGTCCGCACACAATACTCAATGCATTTGCCGTCTCTCCTATAATTGCAATACATCGACATGAACGTGCCAAACATATGGAAATCTATCACAGCTTAACACTATATAACGACGAAAAGTAACAATTCTAACTGTAAGTGTACATTCTTTAGGATTGGTTTGTCTTGACAACTATGTGTTAATGACATGAAATAAGAGGCCTAATTATTTCTAGCGAACACATTCGAAATCGTCGTCTTTTATATTATTATAATAAACAGTCGAAATATATAACAGACAGGCATGACATAATTGAAAAATGCTATGAGAAATGAAACCTTAGCGACTAGTGATAATTTCAAAGAGGATGCCGCAACCAGAGAGTTAACCATTCATGCTCATACGATCCGGTGCGTCTTACTGTGGACTTAAAACATGTCAAATGTGAAAAGAAATTTTTTTAAAAATGCTTTCACTTTTGCTATATCTAACTTACGCCTAAGAAAAATAAATATTTGGCTTGGGTTACCCGATCCCACCTAGTTTTTAACTTCCGCCCCTATCCATTTTTTTTACGTATTCGAGAAAACAAAATCGCGAAAAGTCTCGGAGGAAAATAGTGGATGCGAAAACTGACATCAAGTTACAAAGACAATACAATACTGTTCTTCCAATCTGTTATGGCTGTACATCTGATGGGAAGAAACCAATAACAGAGAGACCATATGGAAAGCAATGGAAAACATAATTACCTAAACTAGACACTCACATTATAATATATATATATATATATATATATATATATATATATATATATATATATATATATATATATATATATATATATATATATATACAGGTTTTGAAAATTTGAACCAAATTATATGCTATAGACCCTACAGAACTGTTTCGTGAGGTGCGTAGTCCTCACTCATCAGGGGTGATGAGTGAGGACTACGCATCTCACGAAACAGTTCTGTAGGGTCTATAGCATATAATTTGGTTCAAATTTTCAAAACCTGTATATAATTCGCTCTACTACCCGTATTGAGCACTTTTATGTGGTTTTATCTACATCCAGTCAATTATATATATATATATATATATATATATATATATATATATATATATATATATATATATATATATATATATATATACCAGAGAGTAGGCCTCAGAGTTGTCTGATGATCGCACTATGCGTGAAACTCCGAGTTACAACCAAGAAAGAGTTCCAATACTACCAAAACTATATATATATATATATATGAATTCTGCCTTCCCACCTATTCTAAAATTGATCGTAATCGGAAGCACTCGGTTATCAAACCTCTCGTCGTTTCATATAACCGTTTGAATCGACGAATGTATCGAACACTTTTCATTTGTGATAGCTTACTAATTAAGATTACAGGGAAGTATGGTAAATAAATGATATATAGTGTATTGAGATAATCGTCACAGTTGAAGACATTTGTAAATGTAGCATCATTTTATCACTCGATGAAAATATATTACGTGGAGACAAATCTGTCTTCTCATTTGCCATCAATATTCTGTACTCGTACTTTGTTAACTAGTAAATTATGTATCTTAATATATAGGTGTGAGCATAACTTTATTCCAAACATAAAAATTAAAGAATATAGGAAGGTGTAACTTGCAAGGCAAAGACGAATGTCTGCATTGAAACGGTGGTTATTGATTTTACATATTCTTGTAATTATTGCTGTCGTCATTTTTACAAACAAAGAGTGCCGAGTGTGTGTATGTATGTATATATATATATATATATATATATATATATATATATATATATATATATATATATATATATATATATATATATAATAAAATGTATTAACCAAATGCCAACAAGTTAGAAAAACACATATTTATAAAACCTTGTTATGTGGATCGACTTTACCAATTAATATGCAATTGACGTGAGCAATTCTAAGGAAAATACCTTTCCAAACCATATGAATACATGTAATTCCTGCATTGTGTTGACCATTGAGTTAAAGATACATTGTGTATGTGTCATTCTTATCAACTGTAGTGGTAAGACCTCCTGAATGCATGTGATGGTATAGTTGTATTTAGGTTCTAGATATCATATCAGATTATAGTTTCGACTCCAAAAGGTTTATATGTCTATGAAAATAATTTATCTCACACATAATTATAAACCTGGAGCGTGCGTACGACCAAGGTACGCAAAGCCAGTAAATCGTGTGCCGTTGACAGTTACCTATACCTTGGGGGAAAGTTAACCCCGTTTACTTGCAATTGAGTAAAGATACTTAAAAAGATGAGGATCGTAATAAGTGTCAATTTACTAATTTAAGGTTTCAGTTTTCCATCGGTATGATAAAAGTCAAGAACAAATGCCACTAAACAAAAGAATGGGTGTCATTTTCATTCTATATTTAGAAAAAAAAACACTAGGTACGTACGTTCGCATTGAACTACTTTTAAAAGGGTACGTCATTTTACTGACCTTTATTTAAATATATTCGAGCTACACTTGTTTAAACCCGACGATATAGTCTTTAAAAATTGTATTTTAGATTGAAAATATAGGTGTCCCCAGGAAGTGTAAGACTTTCGAAGGACTAACTGTACTATATTCCACTTCGGGTTGTATATTCTATAACATTCGCACACTCACAGGCACAAATAAATAAATAAATAAATAAATAAATAAATAAATAAATAAATAAATAAATAAATAAATACACACATACATACACACATACATACATACATACATACATACATACATACATACATACATACATACATACATACGTTCGTTCGTACGTACATACATACATACATACATACATACATACATACATACATATGTATAATATATAATTATATATGTTTCCCTTAGTTATGAAAAACACGGTGCCAGCGACTTTTCGAGGATTTAAATGTGATAGCAAGCATTATCCAAACATTACTAAAGCTAAATGTATAAAATGTATAGCAATCAAACTAGATGTGTGTCTTGCATAATGATGAACACATTGCGTGTGACTTTAAAGGTCGATAATTATGGTCACATGACTTGAATATTAATATCGTGTATTTGTACTATACTATACAATGCAATGCAGCGCGCTGTAAACTATTCGAACGAATACTACTTCCCGGTGAATTCATCAGGCTTTTGGACAACTCCTCAATGAGAAGTGGGTACATCTACTTCAGCATAGTCGCAAAGCTAGGTTGATGACTTACATGTGTGACATTCTTCGAGAGTTGTAGAAACCTACGAAGAGATATGTACAGCGCTTCATCGGAGAAAGGCAACCTTCGAGGGCAACTGTGATGATACCCGCGTTAACAGCAGACAAGAGCACAAAGCGAATTGAATAATAGTTCGCGAAATACGAATAAGGTAATTATGATGAAAATCATCGATGATGAACCTGTTCATATACAATTGAAATGATATTCATAACGACCTGATATGAATACAGCTGTCCATTCAAGCATTCAGTTTTCTACGATTCTTTACAATCGATGTTGCAGATGATTGTATAGATGTGTTCACACTCAGTGAGATATTAGTTTCAGTGTTCACTATATAAACTCCAATAGATTTGACAGTTATAATGTCCTAGCTAGGGGTGATGAGACACCACAGAAGAGTGTTGATAACCGTCACCAAATGAAGCGTAGAACAATTCACAACTATAATCTCTATTGATGTAGTGGTACTTCCCGTTATAATCCAATATGATAACCTAATGGAGACATATGGTTACGAATTCATTTGATTGTGTCCTTTGTGTAATCTCCATTGCACAATTTATTAGGATCTGAACGGCCTTGGGATTTGTAATTGGCGTATGTGCTAAGCAATTACAATTACGTCACATTATTTCTAGGTATCTGCATAGTACATTTTCAAGACAAAGGCATCCCTCCGATTACCGCTAAAATAATGAAACCGAAACTTCAGACCAATTTCATAATATGATAAAATGATATAACCCTTCAATACCTATATCTCAATAATTTATTCATTCATTCATTCGTCAATGAGCGAAGGCGTCCATTATCACAAGAATCTAAATAGTGTAGGCTTATTATTAGCACAATTAGTTAGCAATATCATTACTAAGTATTTGGCCTATCGACTCGCACAAGATCCGTTGCAGACATAACTAATTCAAATGTATTTATTATTCCTTAAAGATAAATGTAAATTGCCATGGACACTGAAGCACAAATGAAATCATTTTACATAAAACATAGTTCAAGCTGCACGAGCTGCAGTGTGACTATGCTTTTTAAAATGGGCTGTTAGATACAATTATTCACTTCTCAATATTGTACACAATGAGATGTTTTAAATCAGCTACTTTACTGTGTAGCTTTTCTCAAAACACTATAGCAAAACTTACATGATTCGTATTTTACCGCACACATCCCACACAATGCCTCCGTCGACCAGAACATGTTGAATATATACACTCAAATTGTGATCATTCACGGGACGAGCCGTGATGCGTGCAGCGTGGTGATTAACGTGATCTAGCTAGTACGTTGATGTTGAATTTCACGAGCGCTACATATATGAGTATAGCGACAACGTTAACTCAAACTAAATTATAAACAGGTTACAGATTCAAACCAAACACTCACTCAACTCAACTCAAGACAAAAACCTACTACTGTAAAAAAAAATATCGACCACTAATCAACATATATAATGCCCTCTTTATAAGTAACTCACCTATTTTAGCGAATATATATAGTTGGTTGTTTGATGCCAAACATGGTCCAAGTTGCAGGCAGTGCAAGGTTAAAACAATAATTTATCTGACATTGTCAAATAACTAAAATAAATGGATACAATATATTGTACACATTTGTATTTGATATGTGTGAATGAATTGGTGAAAAAAGTGTCTGTCCTCATCGAAGAGAGTTTCAAGTTCAGTTGGCTAATGACTTTCTATGAATTTACGATTTAAATCTATAATATTAAATTAATTCCCATCATCAAACGGTTGAATATTCACTTCTTATAAAACGTGTCATCCTCTTAAAATACAATGACTTCGTCATGAACTGATGGAGAATATATATATATATATATATATATATATATATATATATATATATATATATATATATATATATATATATATATATATATATAGTTTTGGTAGCACTGGAACTCTTTCTTGGTTGTAACTAGCATTACGCGATCAACCGCAGTTGTCTGATGATCGCGCAATGCGTGAAATTCCGAGTTACAACCAAGAAAGAGTTCCAGTACTACCAAAACTATTGCGCTCTGCCACTGCGGTATAGAGCACTGTCTTAGCAGATTGATACTCACCAAGTTATATATATATATATATATATAAATATATATAGATATATATATATATATATAAATATATATATATATATATATATATATATATATATATATATATATATATACATATACATAATACATATATACATATAAAACACAATATCAAGGACGATATTAAGGTGTCGTTACACAGTCTTTCATTCTGTTGCGATCATCAGGCGACTAACAGTTGCTCCTGAGTATCTTGCTTGATATTGTGTATTTATCACTCTACATACATATGTTCTGTGCACTGGTTACTCCAGCATAGACATTTTACATATACTGATACATATATGACATGGTTTGCTGAATATCTTTTTGTAAACCTTAATATGCAAATTATTTTTTATGAATGCATCTGTCACATAATTTAAAAGTATTGAACCTAAACATCAATCCAGATATTCTTAGATGGGTTGTTCACTGTCTTACATACAGAATATAAAACGATTGTCTTGAATAAGTCCCTTTTGAGAAAAATGGCAACATATAAAAGTTTGCCTGCCCCAGAGTACAAACTTGCCTCCATGTTGGTATTCATGTTAATGGAAAATGACGTCCACCTACAGTCAGACCTCTATAAAAATTAATGAATAGACTACAAGAAAAATATGCAATTAAACCCTAAGAAGTGCACTGAATTGAGGTTACGTTTTTCAAAGTCCGTTGTAAATCTTCCGCCTGTTAATAATAGACGAAACAGTCTTGGAGATGACTTATTTTCATAATTGTCTGGGTTTTAGAATAGCTAGTAATTTGAAATTGAGATTTCAATTGATGAAAGGAGTAGTAAAGCGTCTAGGCCTCTTCCTGTTTTGAGTAGATACGGTGCCAATGAGGATATGGTCTAAAGTTAATTTATATCTCATAGGTACGATCATGCCTCGACTTTACTAGCGTAGTGTGGCAAGGTGGCTATTGGCGAGGGGTTACAGATAAATATACTCTTGGCCATCGTTGAGAATATTCAGAAAAGAGCCCTTAGGATTACTTACCTTCACAGCTTTCACAGCAATGTTAAATATTGATACACCTGAAGCAAGGCGTCAATATTTTGTAAGAATTCCTCCACAAATATTGTACACACAGACCACAAACCTCGTGTTGTGTAGTTACTGACATCATAGCTAAAATAACCATGTACATGACCTCGATACCAATACCCAACGTTCAGACAAGAAATAAGTACATTTTCAAACTGGTGTGACCGGAACTATCTAGAACTTAATGCAGGTAAAACAAGCAAATGGTTATCGGTTTTAGAAGAAAGCCGTCTATGTACGAAGATATTGTGATCAAGGGTGAAGTTGTCGATAGGGATGGAACATCTGCGTATTTAGGGATTACTCTCGATGGTAAGCTTTCATGGTAACATACCACACATGCCATTGTCAAAAAAACTTCATAGTCGATTGTACTGCTTCAGAAAACTGTGATCTTTTCATATTAGCATAAATCTACTACAAATGTTTTATACAAGACAAAGACAAACTTGACAAAATCAGCACAAAAGCTGGAAGGGTGGTGGGTAAAAAAAAGATATACCACAGACACATTATGGTCAGACTGGGAACGATATTACCTGACGATACACATTCACTCAGGCCAGAACTTGACAGTCGATGAATAGATAGAAGCGACAGACTCTGGCTCTAACGTACCAGAACAACACGCTATAAGCAATCATTAACCACAGCAGTAACTAAATTACACAACAACAGATAGACAGACAGCCAGACCTCGACTGTCGCCCTACATGCTCACATGTTTAGCTGTGGCCACTTAGTTTTAAAGCTTACGCTTTACGAGTTGTTCTTTTATCCTGATTATGTTGGTAAATACTATTTTGATTGTAAAAGTCTTGCTTTTATGTACTTGTTTGTATTGTTTTTATTTACTTGCTTAAATTGTTTCAAGACAGACACTAACATTTCCTGATGAGGATTAATAGTTTTATTGTATTGCATTGTATTGTATTGTATTGTATTGTATTGTATTGTATTGTATTGTATTGTATTGTATTGTATTGTATTGTACAGTATTGCATTATATTGTATTGTATTGTATTGTATCGTATTGTTTGAAACTAATGTTTTGTAAGTTTCCATAAATTATATAAGTATCTAACACGATGGAGTCCGCGAATGAATATAATCCGGTTGTTCACATTGTCAGACTTTTACAAAAAAGAGATGTGACGTCTTCGTATTTTCGTCTGTTGTGATTTCTTTCATCGTTTACGATACATCTGTTGCTTTTTAGATCGATATTTTTATTGACGATTTATAATCTATTTTTGAAGAATTTAAAGTATTGGCCACAAGAATCGCTTATATAAAAGTTATGTACACCATTTCTATTTGACCTCTATGGGCCACCATAAATTATAATCATTTACAATTCTATTTGATTGAACAATATAATCCACTTACTTCACACTTTCGTGATTCTCAATCGTTGAAATCAAATGCTGTTCATTGTAGTTTACAGTTCGAGGACTTTTGTCAGCGTAGATGAGATTAAGTTCATCACCTGTGTACTGAAATGAAAAAGGTAATTTGACATATGCCCATTCCTTCAAATTATTTTGGTAGGCTTGGTTACTTGTCTGTTACTGTGTTGACAAGGGTATTGAGAGGCAATATTACCATAAAGCATATGACTGTTTACACTTATGCATTAATAATGAGATTACTGGAGTTTTTTTAGATAAACAAATCATAGGAAACAAACAATGCATGGTGTTCACTGTACGTAAGCGTACAAGTTAGTTTGGGGTGTCATAGCATTACTAGATAAAATTAAATCTTAGAATGCCTGCTTAGGTCGTGGGAATATCATTCGTTTGATGATGTAAAACTAGAGAACCTTTAGCAAAGTTGATTACTTACATCTTGCCTTCTTACCTTTAATTAAAGTTTAAGAAATAATAAAGTATGTTGGGTATGGGTAACCTATATGCAGTTTTGCTCTGAATCCCACGACTTCTAGGAATATCAGCATAGACTGTGTATACCAAGCATTTGATTTAAAACAATTATTCTTGAGATAATTAAAATAGACAGACGGAGAGAGATACAATTATTTGCACATAAATTGAAACGGAGACATAGTCAGTCAGTCATACATACATATACATACATACATACATACATACATACATACATACATACATACATACATACATACATACATATAATATATAATTATATATGTTTCCCTTAGATATGAAAAACACGGTGCCAGCGACTTTTCGAGGATTTAAATATGATAGCAAGCATACATACACACATACACACACATACGGACGGACGGACGGACGGACACACACACACACACACGAACGGACAGACAGACATACAGACAGACAGACAGACAGACAGACAGACAGACAGACAGACATGTTTAGCACCCCGACGGAAGAGAAAAAAGCTGTCTGTCAGTCCATGATACTTCTTCACATTTTGAGTACTTTTTTTCCATTACCGCACTGTCGAAAACACTTATTGCTATTGCGCTGCAAACAACTATTTTTACCATGTTTACAATTTTCCCAATTAAGAGAATTTGAAAGGTGCGGGTATCAATCTGTCTTACTATTACATTCATCGTAAGGTTTAAAGCCAATACGTATGGCAAAGGTGTACGTATGAGATGTACCTATCCCAGGACCATGCGATCTAAACGGAGATGTATAAAAGGAGTCGTCAGTAATTAATCGGGGGGTCACTTTTTACAAATTGGTTGTCGGGGGAGGGCCATATTTTAGAAAAAGCGATTATGGGAGGGTCACATTTTACTTTGATTCATTGTATTGTCTTAAATTGCAGCATTGTTTTGTTTATTTTGGCATCCTACCACTGCCATCTAGTTCACATCCCACTGCTGCCACATCGGTTAGGGTTATAGGAACCGTAATGTCTTACCATTTCAAACAAATCGTGAATTAGTTGTCAGTTGTGATAAGGAAAAAGGTCCTGGAGTGGGTCTCACAAGATTAAAATGGGATCATTTGCTTAAGATTTGGGGATAATGTTGTGGCGTGGAGATATTGACCTAAGTCCCGAAATTGGTAGGAGTGTTTCCATCTAATCTTTGCGAGTTCTGTACTTCAACACAACCAATTAGATCCAAACATAGGTATTGATTAATGCAGTGCCGTCACTCAAATTCCATATGTGTCGGTCGTAGTTGGAAAAAAAACAAATCCGTTTAAACAATCACTGTGGAGGGAGCGGTGGGACTTGCGTCCTTTTCCATGTCTAAAATCGTTTTAGCTTATGGGTTTTAACTACATGATGGGGAAATCGAGGGAGGTCACATTTTACACAACAAACTGGGCCTGATCACCCTCCCCCTCCCCCGCGCCGCCTTCACCCACACCTTGCAATATTACTAAAGGCATCCTAAAATATACACTGGTTCAAACACCGAGGCTGTTTTTTTTATGTTGCATATGTACATGTAACTTATCTTCGTACTCGCTATAGTCTTGGCATACCGTTGTTTATCTATTCACCAGAGAATGTACCAGCTAAATATGCAAATTTCCATATTTTTCAAAAACATGGATCCGGTTGTAAATGTACATTGAAAGTTATGATGGTACATGACATGAAACATAAATGGGATCGTCTGTAGAGTAGATTTATTGCCATCGGCAATCGAGGGACGAACAATGTAGTATTTTGGGATGAATGAACTGTCGCTGGTAGTAACGATTTTGGATAGTATGCAGTCCGAGCTACTGAAGCGTGAACACTACATACGTTCGGGATGATTGATCTCGTGATAATCAATAATAATCCAATACTCGCAAATTCCCTTGAGCAAACGTAAGCCCCCCAGAGGAAGCGGATACATTTGCACCGTCTACGCTATTGATGTGTACTTCCAGCTTTTTTGGAAGTACATTTGATGAAAGTATTTCCCACGTGAGGTGAGCTGTATGTGTATGTCATCGCAAACCGTTACATGTAACATGCATCAGAATAAATGCCTATACTGACATGGACATGGGTATGTTTTTCGTACATGTCCGATGGTTGACTTTACGTTCAATAGACACATGTTACCGATGACAGAATGCAACTTTCTAATATGCGCAGAGTTGTGACGTGACACAATGTCACTGTGAACTCTCAGCTGTCGGGAAATACTGCCTCGAACAAATATTTGCATATCGCGAATAGTATTCTTCTGAGATGACCACATTAAAGATCATCAATGTCAAATAATAATCAATCAGAGGCAGCTGGAAGAACAATGACGTGATTACATTGTTTAGCTAGTTTACATATTTGTCAGTATTATTTGCATTGAATTAAGGCAACAACAACACTTCCGTTTATTCATTTATGGTGCTGATTATTTTATCACCCAATCATTTGAGTATTATACATTTTATTTTTATAATAATTTAATGTTTGCCTGCACAATTATTTTGCTGAGTTAAACTGTACAAGTGTTTACCCTCAATGATTTTGTTTACTAATAGTCCTAAAACAAATAATGCCCCGTGTGTGCACAGACAGACAGTCAGGTAGACAGGCATGCTAAATTCATCATGGGATTTTGTCATACATCGGCCATTACTATTAGCCATTCAGAAACAACTAAAACGGCAGTGACGAGGCTTAAACAACAATAGCACAGATGGTGACAGCAATGATAAGTCTAACCAATTTGTTGTCTTCTTTTGAAATATTATAACTGATCACTGGATGACCTCATTGTATTTGAGGGTTTATTTGACATCGCCCCCCCCCCCCCCTTCGTTTTATGTATAAATCATACATGTAACAGTTTTAACTGGACATAATTAGAAGCTTGTTTCTGGCTCACATCCATAGTAATACGATCATCATAAATTATTGCTGAGATATTGTTGTTTTGGAATCTTCCTATATTCGACTGAGTTAACAATCAGAGACAGTTTTCTGTGTCGCCTGGAACGATACTTGATTCTGCTTTCAATATATACATTATGTTTTCCTGTATCCCCAGGGACGAATAGTGATTCTGATTTCAATGTATACATTATCTTATTACCTGATGACTCAGGTAGAAACGCATATAAAGCTTGAATTGTAATTATTAATTGCTGCATATTGCATAGGTATCGGTAATCACAACACGAATATTGAAATCAATCTTCATCTTGCAGAAAAAAAACTGATGCAACTAACAGCTTGCTTAGGCAAATATACATACTCGAGACCAATTTTTTGAAAGTATAAGATTTGGAGCATCTATGACTTGTATAAATTGAACACCTTGTCGTGATTTGTTTTTATCTTGAAAGTGGCACTTACACAAGATGTGAATCAGATTATTTCAAACAAATAACAAACAGGTAATACATACTATGATCAAAGAGCAAACTGAACATAAAGCCAACATTACTCTGGTGTAATGCAATGTGCCTTATTTTACGATTCCTTAACACCAGACCTAATAAGGAAAAGTTTTTCCAGTTTTGTAATATTTGAAAAACAAATATTTAATTATCGTTTAAAACATTGTAATTTTGTGCTTATATTATCTGAATTAATTATCTGATCAGTATAATGTATTAAAATTTAGTACAAATAATGTTCAGATTTGTATTGTTTCGATACAATATTTGCTGATCTTGTTCACTTCAATGTATTAAGGTAGTGCTTATTCACGAAACGGGACAAGACGCCTAATTAGCTCTGTTAAAGTTATTTGTCACGTTCGTCACAATGACACCTCTAGTGACTATTCTGTACGTATATTATTACATCGGTGAAAATAAAGAAATACAAGCTTTCGTCATTCCCAAATAGAGAGACGCCCGACGGATGTCAATAAAGATTGGTATACACGGCCGTGTCCATTAATCACGTGGACATGGGTAGATACACAAACTTTAAGCATACATATCCGCAGCAGTACACATATAAGACATTTTACAAGTACTTGGGGATACTATGGTATCGGCCATCTTGAATAATTCAAAATCATCACTTTGCAGTGTCTTCGGATGATTGCTCAGGTCTCAAATATTGGCAATGTCTGCGTAAGCATGGGATAGACAAAATTGCGGAGACAGGGATTCATTTTATAGGCAAGTAATTAATTTTCTGCTATCAGATCAAGTCTCAATGGTGCCTATCTATACTTGTATAACAACCTTCTGTTGACACACTAAAACTACATGAAGTGGTTTCGTTCCTTTATATTTTACTTGGGCATAGTATCAAAGCCTATATTTTAAAAAGAAAGAGCTCTAGGCAATATCTGACAACGAACGTCTCACTAACTAAGCGATTGTTAGAGCTCTCGTTTTCAGTAAATCTTTCATTTATGTTGAGCTAAATTAATATCTACAAAATGAAGATTGATGGTTGTTTTGCCTTGAGCGTTATATATACGGCATTTTGATTTGGTATGTAATATAATTTGAATTCCATTCTGACTCTTATCATCCAGACGTGCAATATCTTATGGGGGTGTCGTAATTCAGATTGCCAGTTCATAACACCGAATTACATGCGAACTGTCTAGTTGGATAACAAATTTGAATCACTGGACTATATTATTTGCATCAGACTTCACGCTCTATGGATGTGACGTTGGCAGCAGACGATACGCCATGCGTTGCCAAACTCAACATGATTATCCGTTGAATTACCGAACTGTGTAGCGGACAATAAAAGCGTTCAGCTCTTTTCGTCACGATCTGTGACGCGCTAATTATGATCCTCCGAGGCCAGCTACAGTAAAATTAGTAATTAGCAAACCGCGATCGTATATCAAATATTGAATATTTTGTGGAGCTACTAAAATAAATCCTTGTTCTGGCATATTTTCTCTCTTTTTTCAGTGACAACTAATTAGTCTAACTGTAAACTACCTTACGTTTCTTCAAGCGTTATTTTCGTGCTCTAAAATCACTGATTAATAAAAACAACTGTATAAGCTTAATTAACCGTAACAATAAACAAATGTCAAAATATAATATATTTCCGAAATGCCACCATGGCTATTTGGAAACTAATTACCATCCTATTTTTGGAAAGTAAGAAATTGCTTTAATTGATATCATTACAACATGTGTGTGTTTTTATTTTCAACGATGGCAGTAATAAAATTAATGATAGTGATAACAAATGTCATCATTTCCTGCTTTTCAAACTAATTTCAAACTTCTAATTATATAGAATAGCCGCAATATTAATCCATCATAGAGCCAGGAAATACTTGCCTGGTATTCTGTTATTCGTATTATATTGTATATATTGCTGTTTACAAGCAATTTAATTTCCGCCGAAAATACATCAGCTTAACACACTGCTTTGAAGAGGAACATATGAAAAGTGTCAACATAGAGTGAATTTATTGCAATTTTATTTCAAGGGTGACACCAATCCAGGAAAGAAAGATATTTCCATAAATTGTGGGTTCTGAATGGAGAGTCATTCAAGGATTTGAAATCACATATATTTCGATTGGTTGCCAAGAACAACCAAATGAAACTCCTGTTCACCTTTACTGTTCTTCCAGAGGAACACAATAGTTTATCAGAATCACACTGAATATTCACTACTCCTATTTCCTTCATAAAAAATAGTCATGAACATTCAGTGTGCATCTAATAAATATTCATGTCTGCTAATACCAATGAAAGAACACTAGAGGTGTAAAATAGTTTCAATTTGGTGTTTCTTAGCAACCGAGCGAAAATAATGTGAACTCATAAAATACCTTCATCCTCTAGTTCTCCTTTATCCTTTAGTTTCATCCTCTTCAAAACCCAAAGTTTATGAAAATAACTTTAATTCCTTGAGTGACGACCTCTGGGAACAATGCTTTAAAGTAGCAACGCGAATAAAGTTTGTATGGAAAGACAGTAGTAATCAGTGTATAATTCATCGATACGCATAAATAATCATTCTGTAATTCGTAAAAATATGCCCAGTGCTATTAAACCAACAGCATTACAACTGTGGAATGAACAGCGTTGGCTTTGCATGTATGAATTGATGTGGAAAGATTGACAGATTCATACAGAGATAAATAAAGTAAACATAGTAAGTTCAATGATATGAAAAAAACAACAGTGTATATCTCTGATATTGGCTATTATGAAACACTTACCACTTTTTTAATATGTGAAAGTTACTTGCATAGTCAATTATCTGCTTCTACATCGTACATTGGATACACAATTGACTTCTCAAGGATCAATAAAAGCAGTCAGTTGGGGATTTCTGGTGCTTTTGCTGTGTTAAATTACCGACACTACTTAAATCTTGACAAGAAACTTGTCTCATTGCTGATTGACACGAACACGCCCAGTCAACGCCATTCATTCCATCGCTGTAATTCTGCACTATTGTTAAACCTTGACTTAATACTACATGCACATATACATGTATCAATTCACGTGTGGTCAAACTGACATTCATCCTGATTTATTACATGGGTAGCGAACTATTGCTATATGACATCCATCTCTCATTTTCTTGTCATGCATCGATCTTGACCCTCTTCGTGATCCCAGCCAAGTCGACTGATTAACTGTTAATTTCATTCCCAATGGAATTGACTTTTAATTCAATACTCACCTGCTCCCAACTGTAACATGTCGTTAGCTGTTCTTACTGTATTAAAAAAACGAAGACATGTTGTCAACAATGTGCACACGACTATGAAACATTATGTCAGTATAACCCAGAAATATTGGTCATCCATCAATCGTTAACCTCATCTTCACCTAATGTTCGTATTTATATGATAACCTCACGTCATATCATGCCAGACGTTTCATGTTTCATTCCACAATTATTGTAGTTAGAATATATATATATATATATATATATATATATATATATATATATATATATATATATATATATATATATATATATATATGTGTGTGTGTGCATATATTAATATATATATATAATATATATATATATATATATAACTCGGTGAGTATCAATCTGCTAAGACAGTGCTCTATACCGCAGTGGCAGAGCGTAATAGTTTATATATATATATATATATATATATATATATATATATATATATATATAAATCGTCGACCTGGAGAAAATCAAAAATCAAGTACTTTAACACTATAAAGTTTCGTGATCAACATTGCTTCACATAGTATGCGTAGATGCACTCATCAATGGTATAAATAGAAGACAGTAACATAGCAAATAGTAGTCACCAGGCCGGACGTAATACTGATACCATTCCAAGACAAGAGGATCATGTTAGATGCCAATGGCAGCATTTATGTAGTGTGACAAGAATTTGGTTTCTTTGACAGAACTGGCGACCCACCAATGCACAGGAGCTCCGTCTCTTCGAAATATTTGGGTTAGAAATGTATGGTTCACGATGATACTATTTATAGACAGAACATAAGTCAAAAACAACGGAACAAGCGATAGCTTTGTGATTGAAATAAAAGGGTCCTTACGACATAGTATTGATAGTTTATAGTTTGTTTTACTGAAGGTGTACCATTGTTGCAGCGGTGCATGGCAACATCAAACGGTATAACCGAAAAGCTTGCGAATAATGGGCAATATATAGATTTCAAAAGTATACATTTATCTAAGTTATTCGGGTGCTGCGATACATACCTTTCAAAGTTAAACAGCTCAAGTATAATCCTTAACATTTGATTCACAACACCAAACAATCATTTTCGTAGGGATTATAGTAATCGCAAACGCAACGTGTAAATACTGGTTTTGTGAAAATGGTGCTGTACATACTACTAATTTTATACTATCTTATCTTTTATAGGATCATCAAACTTGAAACTTCAAAAATGATGTTCATGACCAAAAATAATATCAACAGCATCGTCGCCTCTGTAGCGTTCATAATTCTTTATGAAGTCGTCAATGGAAGGCAAGTATAAGTTATTTGGTTCTTTGATTAAACAGGACCCAGCGATCTTGTTTTTTTACTTCTGTGGAAAGCACGGAAATATCCTGCTACGCCAAGATATATGTGGTAGTTACTACCAACCTATTAACAGTGTCAACATAATGAAAAAATACAAGCCAGAGTTTAGGCGACGGAGACTATGTGGAAATATATATAGTGCTGTAGTAAATGTCCTCTCTACAATAAGCTCGGATTGATTAAATTACACACACACTCGGTAAACTTAACGAATAATGATTCTTAATCGTGGGAGATGTTGATGCTAAACCTCATAATTTAAAATTATCATTTGAAGAATAAAACACAAATGAATTTACATGTAATTTGTTTTAGGAACCCAGATATTCTGTACCAGGTCCTTAAAAACAAATCATATGACCACCAGATTCGACCAAATGTATCAGGTATGTATAGCAGCAGGCTAACATTGTATAATATCATTTAATTTTATGATTTTTTTTTCATCTCAATTAACTTTATTGACCTATTTATTATAAAACAATTTGTGAATCGCAATTACTCTCGTTATGTGCTTAATATCTGATGATTTCAGACATTCGATTCATCAGTGGTTATTTTGATTGATCACACAGGAGCACCAGTCGTAATAAAACTTTTTATTCTGATAACAGATATACATTCCGTCTCAGAATCGTCCATGGTAAGTAGTACAGTTGAGATACAACATTTCAAAGATGAAGGTACATGTAAACCCCATACTCTAGACACATGATTATTTATGATTTTCAAAAGTTTACCGCAATACAACGTCAGAGTGTACTCATGGGTAAAACAATTTGGTGTAGTCATAAACAACATAATTCAAATCATCGCATTTACTACCACCCGCAAATTACAAAATAACTTACAATTAGTCACATGATGTACGAGTATATATGATGGGTATTTTATGAGAAGAGCTCCGAATTTCGTGAGTTTATAATTTGTTCTGTATAAAGGACTTTATGGACTACTAGCTGTGTTACGCAACGGATATATTATGGACTACTAGCTGTGTTACGCAACGGATATATTACTCTATCTTCCTCAGTTTTAAGTATATTACATTAATACAAGAACTATCGTTAGTTCAACACTTCTCCTCAAGTCGCTTCACACCATATTGTATATGTATATGTATATGTATGTGTATCTGTATCTGTAGCTGTATCTGTAGCTGTATATTATTGCGTAAACATCCAAAAACGGATTATCGAATACAGAGATCAGAGGCAGAGATAGAGTGTGGTGATCGAGAAGTTATTTGCTCGACCTCGGTCAGAGTAAGCCTACAGTGGATATTTACACAATGTTCCCTAAAAAGAAAGGCAAACAATATGAAAAACAATGTCTCGGTTCTATATTAACAATTTCAGCTTAATTCTTGTATCAAAATTGGGTTGCATATTTTAGAATCATGTACAGTCTTTACATGTCTTCATACACTTTAATAGTTTGACCATTGAACAAAATGGGTAGATCCCCCTCATACAGTAAATAATTTGTTAATAGCACCGAGGAAAGTATAAACAAACGTTGCTTTCGTCACAATAGATAAAACAGTTATTCGTTAATAATATCGCCATCACTCAATGCATTCACCTTACATACATAGGACTTTGGAATAACAATGTTCCTCGTGCAAAATTGGAATGATGAGCGCTTATCTTTCAATGGAACCGAAGCTATTGATCTACGATCTGGTTCTGAACTAATGAAAAAGATATGGATGCCGGATTCCTATTTTGTTAACGAGAAAGATGGAAAAGTTCACGACATCACTATGGAAAACAAACAGATACGAGTCGAACCGGATGGTCACGTAACCTTCGATATCAGGTTTGTGTTATAAGTAATGAACAGTTAGCGGTAGAGATTAATGCATCCTATTAACGTACGTGCGAAATACAGGTACGGTCGTTTCTTGGACGATCGCACAATGTCACACAAGCTCAATGTTACACAAAGCGAACTTCGTTCTTATAAGGGGGGGGGGGAAGGAAGATTTTCACTCCTTCAATGACAACAACTTGTGGATTAATACTGAGATGTTCATAAGTTGATAACCAAGTTATAATGGTTAATGTGAGATAAGGTGCTGGGTTCCTGATAGTATTTGTTTATAATCATGTTTTTACATTACATCGATTGTAGTGGTCTGACCGCTTTTTTCATCATGGTTTACATCATATATAAACTTGTTATGTCTCACTTTTGAACGTTCGGGTGTTTTTTTTTGTGTGTTTTTTTTTTGTTTGTTTTTTGTTTTTTTGGGGGTGACCTTGACCATATTGTGTAGTACGTACTTGTTCAACTTGAGTAAACACTACACTAGGAAAACAATATATACAAAATGTATGTTCGTATTAAGAAAAATGCAGGTGTCGAAAATCGTCACGTGGACATAGCACATAGTTAGGCCCAAACAAATTGTTTGGTTCCGGTTACCCCACCCACCTAGTTTTCCACTGCTGACTTTTTTTTCGCATATTCGCGAAAATAAAATAAAATCGCTATAGCTAAAATATACTTAGGCCTAAGAAAAAAATTGTATGGTTCCGGTTACCCGACGCCACCTAGTTTTTCACTGCTGACCCTAAACTTTTTTTTACGTATTCGAAAAAAAAATCGCGAAAATTGTGAAGTTTCGTCAGAAACAGTGGCTGTGGAAACTGACAGCAACTTTAAAAAAGCTCCCAATCCGTAATGGCTGTACATCTGATGGGCAGAAACCAATAACACAGAGACCATCTGGAAAACAACAGAAAAATAACTACCCGAAAAAAATCTACCTCCTAAAATTGACCGCAATCGGAACCACACAATCTTTTTTCTTAAGCCTTGCAGGCCACAATATGTATATATTGTATATGACAGCGACACGATAGAAATGTCATTTACGAACCAAATATATACAGAGCAAATGTTTTATCATCAGTTTGCGTGTATCAAAACAATGTATAACAGTATACTGGACACAATGAAGTAATACACACTGTAAAAAGTAAATTTTTTTTTAAATCTATCAACAGAGTTAGCATGACACTGACTTGTTACATGAGACTTCAACGGTTTCCGATGGATAAACAGATGTGTGGAATGGATATTGAAAGCTGTAAGTTTAACTAATATTCGTTTAGGAACAGATACAATAGTAATTCCTAAAATCTGTCTATGTTTGTGTATGTATGTATGTATGTGTGTATGTATGTATATATATATATATGTATGTATGTATGTAGGTAGGTAGGTAGGTAGTTAGGTAGGTAGGTAGGTTGGTAGGTATATGTGCGTACTTATAATGATAGGTATGTTTTTGTATTTGTACGTATTAAAGTACGTGCGTGCGTCCTTATGTGTATGCGCATGCGCATGTGTGGTTACTACATCTTTTCACTCATTTGTAATTATCCAGTATTTCGACTACCTTTTGTATCTTACCAGTTATTGTATTTAGTATTCTATTATACGAGCACCTTCTGACTTTATTGTTTCCTCCTTATCATTGTAGTCGGCTACACTGTACGCGATGTTGTACTCGAATGGCATGAACGTTCAGTTATACTTGAAGACATTACAATGCCAGATTTTTCAATTAGCCAATCATACACTACCATGCTCTTGCACGAATATCCGATGGGTAAGGTTTTTTTTTTTTTAAATCAAATTTACATTTTATATTATAAACAATCAAACCGATCAAAATCACTCTTGGAAATACAATATTTCCCAACTAATTGTACAACTGTGCATTGTACACAGCTGATTGACTTCGTTCGTTATATATAGAACACGTTCGCATTTTGGCGTATGATTGTACAAAGATGCAAGGATTTTTGTTGTGGTATTTTGCAATGTTTAAAATGTACCCTGTTTCTTCATTAATGAGCACAACAACAAAAATAAAGAGAGTTAAATAAGAGAATTAAGATACGTTTTTGGGCGTAGTGTTGCTGAATTTAAAGGGAACTTAAAGTATTCTAGTTACTGAAGCATACTTAACCATCACTTGCAATTGACTGAATCCAAACCTGGTATTAAGATATAACTTACAAACGATCCGATAATATAATGTATTATACGTATAAAACATGTCGAGCAAGTCAACTGGCTGAATACAACTTTAGTGCCATAGGTATAGAAGTCATGCATCAACATTAAGTTATGCTACAATAATTCCATCAAGGTTTTATGTAAGAATATTAATTTGAATAAAATGCTTATAAACGCAGTTTGTGACAATTAAATTGTGTATCATCGATTCATAAGATGTCAATTTGTATTCGTCTCTTGGTTAGATAAATACAGAGAATCGAAATTAGAATATAAACGTCGGAATAAACGGCTAATGATAATAATTGTTCATGTTTTTGTCAGCGATTGTCTGCAATTCTTTGTTATGCCTTTTCCTCCTAACTCTCTGAAGATTCATTTTGTTTAGGTGAACATCTTTCATCAATAAAATTACCTTTATTTGTTTGGAATTGCAGGCAAATATTCGCGATTGACGTGTACATTTTACATGGAACGTGAACTTATCTTCTACCTGATGGAACATTACGTACCATCTGCTTTGCTGGTAATCTTGTCGTGGGTGTCGTTCTGGATCGGCGTGGACGTGACTCCAGCTAGAGCAAGTCTTGGTATTACAACTGTGTTGACACTTACAACGTTAAGCTCAGGAGCCAGAGCTAATCTCCCAAAAGTATCCTATATCAAGGTTAGAATGTTAATTGGGGATATTGATTTTAATGTGTTCGGGGATAATCTTCAAACTAATTAAAGTCAAGGAGTCGTAAAACCTTCCTCTGAGACAGAAGGAACTTAATGAAGAATTTGAAAATGAATCATGTGTTATTCTAAAGCATATAAATACCTAATTGGAATGGACATGTGTATGTTGATCAGCATGACAATCTTTAGCTGCAATGTGACATTGAACGAGTTTTTTATCGACCATGCATTATGTATGTCATATATCCTGGGTAAACGTTCAAAATAATACAATTTATGAATTTTAAGGTAGATTGTACAATCATTAGTCCCATTAATTTCTCTAAGCAGCTGAGCAAAGGTTATGCAAATTAAGCATTCTTCTGTCTGCAGACCACCATTCCCTGAAGAACCACTGGTGTTTATATCCACTGATTAACTGCATGCTGAGTACAGTTGATATTCGATACCTTTTCTTTTTTAAACAATGTATTGAAACAATGGGCCATTCCAGACTGCAAACAGGAAATTGAGAATACAACACCCTCGCTCAAATTGGGGATAGCATCACCTCATAGTACCGTTTATTCAGAGCTTTGTCCCTTAGTATTCTATAGAAGTGTAGATCCGGGGCTTTTTTCGTATTGTTCAGACATCGAGGAAAGCAGCAGTGCTCTATGATTAACCGAGTAAGCTATACCATGTATACCCCTGAGGTACGGACAGACAGGAAGTAGAGCGCCACCATGGCAAAATTTGGAAAGGCCTATTACAGTCGTTTTAAATATGTCACTTCTTTTGAGAAGAGAACTGTTATTCATTTTCAAAACCTTGTTTTTCATTTAACATTACAGGCGATAGATGTATGGATGTTTACCTGCTCTTTCTTTACATTTGCCGCATTACTTGAATTTGCTGTCACGTCCTTTCTACATAAAAGGGGTCAGGACATGCCAATAGAACCAAAGTTGAAAGACCACAAGGTAGCATTTTAGAAAATAACAGACATACTAACATTTTCACTCAACAGGAACACCTTTTTTTACGTTATGCAAAATCAGTGGATTTTGTAAGATTACCTTTTTGATTTCAACTGAAAATGTAAACTAACAAGACGAACAATAACATAAACTAGAGCTCTGATTTATGGTGTGTCCTCATATGTTTATAGGCTTGTTGACCATCATCCTGTGTCTTGCAATTTGATTTGTGTGGAATACATAATTACCTACCAAGTAATATTTTGCTCGGGAAGTGCCTTGCATGTCTAGTTTGCCATAGTTGCACATACTTATAATTTATTCATTATGTCATTTCAATAAATTCTTGCCTATTTGTACACGTTTACTGTGTCTTTCACACTGTTTTGAAATCTAGTTTCAGAGAAAGGGAATAACCAAGGGTAATTTTAAAGATAGATAGAGTTTATAAAAGCTTCATATCAAACATACTAGTGTAAAGTCCAAATAATTGAAGCAGTTTCATTATGTGCTTTATTAGTATACATGCTACTTCAAATAAGCTTCAAAAGGTGTTTCTTTTCACTACAGTTTATGGTATTCATCATTTTGTATTCATATTGTATTGTGTTAAACAAAATTCATGTCCTTGTCATTTATATTCTTTGGCCATTTCTTCAAAGCAATACCGCACAGGATTTATTTAGTTGGATAATCACTGTACAGTTGTTTTTAGTGCGCGGGTTTTTTTATCAATCATGTGTATCTCCTGAACCACTGTTCAATCCATTTCCGCATTTGCAGCTTCACTTATTTCTTTGTAAGTGTTCAGCATAATAATATACAGTCAATGTCAGTATGTTTGTACTGCTGAATACAGGATATATCACGATTCATACCCTGACAATTGACTATTTCTCTCCACACAGAACAACCAGTCAAACATCATAGAATTAAAGGAATATCTTAAAAGTCCAGAAAAAACACAACGAGATGCAGACTCCCCGAAAAGAAACACAGAATCGAGAATATACGTATCGGTAGATAATGGGAATGACGACGAAAAAGATCAAACAGACTATCTTAAATTAGCACATCAGGTTGATCAAACATCACGGTTTCTATTTCCAGCTGCCTTTGTGCTTTTTAATACTATTTACTGGCCGTATTACATTTATATGTGAATTGAAGGACTCGAGTGACTGGAACGCAAGAACTGGAGTACATAAGAGTATTCAATAATAAAATTCAATTTTACAAAATTTGAATTACGTGTAAAAAAAAAATATAAACTACAAAGCACACCTTGCTGTCTACTGGAATATTACTGAGTCCAAAATGGAAATATTTTTAAACAACGGTAAGAACACTTCTTCAGTCAAAATTCGTCGTGATGTACAACCTGTGGGCAATATTACGACAATTGCAATAAGACAACGTTATGTGCTGATGTACCATACAGTACACATACATCTTCCAATCACGTAATTGTATGTCAGGAAGGCACATTCTAATCGAACAGTATAGACAAAGTTCCAACTTATTTTCAAATATTATCATGCCATTCGCTAACATATAATGACTAACCCTTGCTTTTTTCTGAAATTCACTTTCATCTAATCGGTGTGTACGTGTTTTGTTACTGTAAAATATCGGTGTACATTAACAGTAATTGACTCTTTATCATGCTTTAGTGTATACATATAATCTTTGATAATATACATACAGTTTACCGTAACAAGCTTACTCCATGCATTCCATAGCGCGCCAAACTACTTATTGTGTGTACATGTTTTATAAACGTAATTTTAACATACGTTTACAATTTACGTATTTTATCTCGTACAAAGCAGACAAAACTGACAAAACAGTGGATGTCTTGAGCTTGCGAAATCGTGAAAATGTCATTTGAAGAGGTGTTTATTTACTCGAAAATCACCTTGTCAGTTTTGTCTGCTTTGTACGAGATAAAATACGTAAATTGTAAACGTATGTTATAAACCATTAGAGGCTACAATGGATTGTGCGCTTCCCCAAAGTTAGTTAAATATAAATAACCGTTGTTCTGCTATAGATCCTTACAAGAAGCAGTGATTGTGTAGAGCGCTTCGAATACAGTTAGGAAAACCGCTATATAAGAAATAGCTAACAAAATAACTTAATATTCGACTTACTCTAGGAATAAACGTTTCTTATACTTTCATAATGTCAGTGTTTTTTTTTAAATACTTCCCAAATGTATAACAAGCACACATATGCGATAATGTCTTGTTTTTCTTATTTTTACACTTTTTAGATCTGTATTTGTTAAGAATCTTGTTTATAGTTAATATCCAGAACATACTTGAACTAATGGTTGGTGACGTTTTACACTTGTACATATTGACGCCACCGTTTGTAACTCTCATAAAAGTGCGACTTCGTTCTGATTCTTAAGGGGAAAAGTCATACATGTAGTATGGTTCTATCGTGTATGCGGCTGACTGTTGTTTTTTGTATGCGCGTCTGTGGGTAAGTGTATTTACCGTGTTATCAAACGTTTAACTATATTAGTTACATCAAGGCACAACATTCCTATCGAAAACTATAGTTGAAAATTTACATATTTAGAATATGGGATACATATCATCAATTGCTGCAGTTCTAAATTTCATTTAATGCTGTGGAATATATATATGTATAGATAGCTAACGAATATATATATATATATATATATATATATATATATATATATATATATATATATATATATACTTACTTTAACTTTTTATATGATGTACATATTAATGTACAGATGACCTGCATATGTAATTTGCTTTAATGGAGACTATTTACCCGAATGTGATTAAATGTCATGGTTTCTGATGATACCATAAGTGGTATGTATCGTAGGTATGTGGCATGTATTTTGAATGAACAATTTGTTTAACTAGCAATTATTAATTCATTATTATATCATTTACAGTAGCTTGTGTGGCTTATCAGATATTTTCATTAGATCATTACACAAGTTCATGTAGAAATGGTGGATGTGGCCTGCTTATATAGAACTAATGCGCATAATTGATAAACAGATTAAGTGAACTTAAATTTAGTAGACAATTACCATACAGTAATATTTGACCTGATTCAGAAAAATTCATCTATTACATATTCATAGTTGTTTGCATATTAAAGATGGTTGATATTTTCTCACATATCAAGAAATGTTGGGAAATCCTTATTAACACTTTGTACAGGAACTTCTTACTTGGCATATACATAATATATTATCAGTTGATGCTGGATCAAGATATATGTGACTTACAAACACACTGTATAACATTAATCTAATATTTGCAATATCTATAAATACATATACAAATAAATCCGTTCATTGCACCAAATGCTTCGATCGTCCATTGCAATAATGAAAAGCTTCATGAATGTATATTTATAATGCCATTTCACGTATCTCAAGTGGCGTGTCATGACAAGTGTTTTCACTTGACAGTGTTCTTTACATTGTGAGAGATAGATCGTGGGTCTGTAAATAGAGGGGGCTATATGCATTCAATGCGATGGCAATTTCCTGTTCTTAAGCACTGGAGTCAAAGGAATCAGGCCTAAGCAAGCATTCCGGTCATATTTGCCGTTATAGTATCGTTGAATAATAGCGTTCGTTTCTCTCTCCTACTCAAATACATGACGTATTCTTTCACGGTGAGTACCATATCAGCAATACATATCTTACAAACTCCATCAATAAGTATCACTGGCTATCAGATCCAAAAATAACTTCCAACAATCTTACAAACTTTTGTACATTTGAAATACTACGAAAATACATTCTACAATACTCTCTCTGTATGGCATTTAATCAATTTTTGTAATGTATGTGTACAGCTACGTTCAAACTGTATGAAGCTATTCAATAAATGGATCCAATATAAATAATGTATGCAATATATTATCTTTAGCGGCTGATTCTTATGATAGTGTGCATAGCTTGAATGGAATCGTAATTTTGAATTGATAAACGTCTTATTTATACTATTATGAAACAATATATGTGACGACAGGGAAGTATTAAACATCTTATCTTCCCTTTTGTATACATTTCTTATTTCCCATTTCATATATATATATATATATATATATATATATATATATATATATATATATATATATATATATATATATATATATATATATATATATATATATATATATATGTGTGTGTGTGTGTGTGTGTGTGTGTGTGTTCAATGGTTTTATTGATAAGAATATGCACATTATCAGAACACCAGGCATAATAGTAAGTAACAATGTCTGTTCTTTTCGGTATTATCATTATTTTATGCGATATTTTTCACTGTTACCACTTGCAAGGACACAAATGCTGGCATATACTAAATGAATCTATACATTCGATATGTTTGCCTATCTTAGGTAAGAGTTTAACTTGAAAAGTAAATCAGTTTGGTGAATCCAAAAACACAATATCCAACGACCTGCTTGTCAATATCTTAATTTGCCAATAGTCAATTCATCTCAAACAACGAACATTACTTCTTAATTTAAAAGGCCAGCTACGGTGATGATGCTAATCGAGTTTTATGATGAACCTGCTTAGTACGAAAAGATACCACAAAATGGTGCACTAAATTGTTACTCTTGTATAATACGATAATAATAATAAACATCGGCATCTATCATGATTACAGAGTGAAACAAGACTTGCAGTTTGCAGTCGAAAGTTCTCAGTGTATTGATTAAATTTCAAGTACTCTTGTGTAATAAAAGTTTCAAGTCCTGCCTGATTTCAGTTATTTCAAAATAGAGATGGTAAATAGTGTTGAGTTAATCAAACAAATCTGTATTTAATATTCTGTCAAGGAAAGATTGGAATTTTTCACTTAATTGGGTCTCTGAGGTAAAATATTGATTAACTCTTCAATAGCGAGTCACGCTGTACACATAAGCTTCACACTGTACGCATTATTAGATTTCGTAAAGACGACATAAAGCCAAGCAGAATATTGACATTTCTCCGCCTGTGCGCCTCAACTAATTCAAACTGACTGTAATTTCCATCGTCTAATGGTTGCAACTTTATTGAAAATGTTAACCTTAGGTTTAACTCGAACCCTTGGGATGGAAATAGTACATGCTGTCGTGGATACAACGCCTAATAATAAGAATGTTTGATACGTGCACGTCACTTGATCAAACGCACTTAGCTGTAAACGGTTCGCAGTTAGCTCAAAAACCTTTTAAACTAGATATTTGTGTAGAATACTAATTTGATACAGTCGATATATCCCCCTCATAATTTATAAACATTTAAATTTGAGTACATAATTGAAATCTCCTTTACATGTACAGGTCATATACACATTATTGTCATTGCTGAGCAAACAATATTGATTTTAAAAAAGCTCGTTTGTCACTAAGTTATGTATTGCAGAACGAAAGAAAACCCTGGGTTTTTTTTTAAGAATACGCATTATGACTTCGAAACATGTGAAACAGTTGTGGGAATGGTTGTGATCATCATTCACTATCATATTTTGAAATCTGCGTACACTCATTATCTCCGCTAATATTATATTTTTAATCAAGTGGGTTATCTTACTGACAATGAGGGATAAAAACTGTAGCGATTGCCCAAAAAGCATGAACACTTTGAGTTGAGAGAAACACGTATGTAATTATCACGGAGTATGCATGCTGCTGTTCTTATAAGTGGTCTGTGTATCGCACTCAATCGACAACTCTGTGAATTCTTTCCTTTTTTTCGAAGCAATCCTTAAATTGATAACGACGGGGTTGAATTCATTTTATTTGAATCCCTGCCTATATTAGCTGAGATGTTCACTCTTTGTATGTTACAATATACATTCCATCGGGACAGTTCATCGGGAAAGTTTAGAATTTAATGTCAAACACGAACGTGACGTCATTTGAAAATATAATATAGACAAAAAATAGACGCATAAGATGCGTAAGTCAAATGTTTACTTAAAGTAATGTGTGTGTGTAGAATAAATTTTTTGAGAGTGCATTCAGAAAACGGTATTAGAAATTACCAACCGTCAGGATTTTGTGTCTTCAACTTGCATTGTCATTTGGATATTTCTCGCAAAACACTAAATACACGTGAAAGGTGGCATAGACTTTTACTGTGACAAACACAAGGTGGACTGTACACTTTACAAGAAAAACCTTTGCCTTGACTCTCTCCCATCTCGAGCACCGCACTGATATTTGTCCGAGTCGATGCTCGTTTTTCATGTACTCTTTAAGGTAAGGGGATACTCGAACTTGGAAAATGCTTCTCATATTACACATTATTCACAGTCGGAGCAATGAAGCACACGTGACATAATAACCAATCTTGCCGAGGTAATCCGTAATTAATCTACTTTAAGACTTCTAGCGTCAAACATTTCCAATGAGAATCCTTAATAACGAATCAAAATTCGATCAATATGATACTATATATTTTGCACGGTTCCTTTAATATATTTTGCATTTACGTTTAGTTAATCCCACTCGTTATTTTCAATTTTCTCATAACAAGAAGTTATATATACTTTCTCATAAAAAGAAACTATATTCTCTACTTAAAACAATTTCACACACTAAGTTAATTTTGGGAGAAATCGGAATTATGTACATCTGAATCAAAGTGTTTGATGCTTGCTATTTCCATACAACAAGCAATAGTGTAATGTCTCGACGACTAAAGCATTATAATTGTTCTTATTAGTATCAGTTTCGTAACTTGTCCTCCTTGTACAGTGTCAAAATGTCACTTCGCTCTCCTAAGAACTGCCTTCATATATAAAATGAACTGTCCCGTTAGCCTGGTGATTTACATGACCCCAGCTTCGTAGACAAATATATATTCCGTGAACTATATAGCTAGATGCAAGCACTGATGAGATGACTGACAGATGCAACTGGAGTCTATGGAATTTGATTTATAGTATAGCTCCAAGGGTACTGCATGCAAAAATAAAGTCTCTGCATTTTGGATCTCTTTATATACATTTGGCTCGGTAAGTGAGGTGCGTGTATACTACGTACACAGCCACACATTTAGTGTCATTTTTATGCAATGAAGTGCCTTGACTCTGTAAACGGATAAACTTAATAGTTCATAATATGTGAATTAGATGAATGTTAAACCGACCATTGACCCAAGTAAATGATGCATACATAGAAAGTGTTTGAAAAATCTAATATTCAAATACATAGGTTGGCGTATCATTCTGGTTAAAATGGTGTTAACGGAGTGCTTATGTCCTTCTGGTACTCAATTCAGTAACACTGTAATGTTCAAGTCTTATATCGATAATGTCACCAAGAAAACAAACATGATATTAATCACTTTATCGACGACCCATACAAATGACAGCTGAAAGATGTTACTGTGCAATTTTCCTTCCAACCGGTTTGTTATAAATCATTATAAATGTCCTTCTCAATGTCATTTCAATATCATCTTCATATGTCAACAGATGTCAAATACTATTTGCGAAATGCTAGCGTCATCAAATGCGTCCTTTACGCTTTAGAATTCTTATAACAAGGCTAAACTTGCCAAGGGTTACGAACTTGATAAAGTTATACTATCATCCGTACATTTTTATATCAACGAGAAATAATGTTGATAATTCTAAACTTCATTAACCCCTATCTATCCCAAAACCGTACTGTATTACACTCTCAATCCACCAGCATCAGATGTCTCTCGAGTTATGCAAAGCTTGTCACTTCAATCGTGTGTGTCATGCTTCTCATTCGCAAACTAGCGAACATAAAACATCCATACATCGTAGCTAGCACGAATGATTATGATCTAACATTGGCTATATGTAATTCTTTCTCAACAATCATTTTCGATTCTAAATCCTGTGAAACGTAAACTGACGATGTTACCTGTATCACGTTATCACTGATTCATTTTGTTAATTTTGAGGAGCTCCGTAAAATATATAAGCTGAGGTAAGTCGATATGGTATCCTCTTTTTTCACATCGTATGTAAATATTAGATATGTTTTTTCAATAAGTGTATTTCAAGATCTAGACGACAACTAATAGTATATATTGTTCAAAACAAATTTCTTTATCTTGGAAATTTGTCATAAATAATACATTTTTATACGGAAAACTAAAGTTGTTTATCATGTAATATATAATCATCTAGTTTGAAAAACTTTCAAAATTCCAATTCAATTCCAGTTCAATGTCACAGATAGTAGTGCTCGGTATGTAGCCTACTATGTTAAATAACCAACTGTACAGTAATACGCCGTACTATGTCGTTTAAAAGTATACTTTACCAAAACCATAGATGTTTGTTGATCTGTCACGTATCACCTCAGACTTACTTTAGCGGTCTGAAGGTATACAGCAACTCATTTGAATATCAGACATGTCCTGGCTCATTGGAAACCAGACAAGCATAATCCAAAACCACATACTAGAAACTATGTCGGTTTGCCCTGAAGCTATCTATTTACAATTCCGATGTTATTTTTAGGAAATGATAATGGCCAAAGAAAATATTAATTTTATCAAAAAACACAACCCCCAACAAAGGCGTTTAATCTTGACGAAATTAATACTGCAAAGAAATTTAAAAGTACAAGACCCGACACGAAATCCTAAGCCGTCATCAAAGTGTTCGAATTGACATGTGTCGCGATATTAAACACCAACAATGATGATAAGAGCTGCATGACGTTTGTAATGAAGAAGTTTTACTGGAGGTCAAAAGTTTGCGTGGTAACAGTATCTTACAAGAAAGGGCCATTGACCTGGCATACAAGGTCACCAATTTGTAAACATAACTTTGATAGGGCAGAAAGGGTATAGTTTCTCTGAGCATTATAACACCAAGTTGCACGTGTCAGTCTGGAAAAAGGCCACTTTAGGAAACTTCACTGGGACAGTAGTTAGGACCACGGACATAGATGCTCCTCCTAGTAGCACAATCCTCCATAACAGTTCTGATGTCAGCAGGTATACTAGGTCAGTGCCAGGCTTTATACTGTCATGGTAAGGTGTTACTGGCCTTTCTCTCATCTTCTGGTTACCAAAGCATGCAGATGATATTTTTTCTGGTGTTCGCACTGAGTAGTCAATGAGCAATGATTGGTTTTCTCGCTATGTTTTAAACAGCTCTTCAAAAAAGAGTTATCCTCTTCGTCCCGTCAAAAATGCCCCCAATTCTATTTAACAGGACAATTTTAACACAGTCCAACTGTCAGCAAACTCGTTATTCTGCAATGAAACTGTCCTCTATGTTGTTAACCATTTCAATGACACAGTCTGAATTCTGTCAATGGCTTCGTAAACACAGGTGCTGCCATGCTTAATTAGGCTTTGCACCTCTTTGCATTTTGAGTACCTCTCTAGCAAAGGACATGCTCTGTGACCACTTTACAACAAAGTGCTTTATACAACATATGTTCATTTACATGATAACCCATGAGTGCACAAGGGCTAGGTTATAGAGTTACAGGAGAAAATGCCAACATATTCCCAGTAGTGAAAAACGAAAATAACTGCTCGAATTTGTACTATAACTATGTAACGGTTGTAGTATCCACAAATAAACATTCAACCACCAAGTGGTCCTAATGACTTAAACATCCACATACTACCTCCCCATCAAAGTGTAACTGATCCTTATATCCATCTGTACATATGTGAATAAAGTATTCATACGTAGTAAGCATTCAAATAGCAAACACTGTCTACTGTGTCTATCTCTATCAACCCATTCACACAGTATATTCACATCCACATAAAAGACTTTACACAAGGCTTTACAACGGTCTGAATCCTTGGCAATTTAGTGGAATTAATACTGAATTTCGGAGGCAAACATCTGGTTATTTATCCAAGAGGTTAGAATGGGGTTGCCATAGTGAATTTGCTCATTAACATGAGAATGGGTAAGTTTACTTGGCTACATATCAAAGACGCAAATAATAACAATGACTTTCTAGGAAAACATAAAAAGTCATCAAGTTCGAAATAGAACTTCATTTTAGTGCAGGTCCTCGCCAATTGAATAAATATAACAGGACACCTTTGGGACAACCATCCATTATTTTGTTCTTGGTCTCATCGCTAGCCACTCTACTATGTTAAGCTCGGTGACACATACAAAAACTAAGATATTTGCAAAAAATGCTATCTTAGATAATCTAGTTGCACCACTTTAAACTTTAAAATACTTGATTGATTTCCCTTATATAGAATACCTCTAGTTTTATCTAATGTAATCTAATTCTTATTTTTACATGATACATAACGTCCACCACAACCAGTATTCACGGGATAAAACCAACCATGATGGCCACATATGCTATATTAGTTATCCTTCCATTTCTGTTTACTCCAATTATAAATGCAAGGTAAGCTTCTTCTATATTATGTATTTATTATAAACGTTACTGAAATTTTGATATGCACAAACCACTAGAAAGTCCAATATTTATTTATGTTCATTGAACCAGTTATTAGCCCAATGATTATTAAAACCAAACTGCATCAGATGTTCAACAAAGGAAATGTAAAAATCAGCTACATTTGTATGCCAAATATTTCAAGTATTATGAAAGCCCAGTGAAGACCTAACACAAGCACCTAATAAATCCTGCAGCTGTAGAGATCGTAAAGAGTGTCTGCTCAATAGCAATTGCCTATCAATTACCAACGTAATAAAGAGCACAAAAGTCACGCCCAATAACAACGACTCAAGACTTTACTTCGGGCTAACTGAGAGCATGTTTGAAACCATAAATACACATTTACTTATAAGAGGCTCCAGTATAGCACAGAGCTATCCAAACAAGTTTGGAATTTGAAAAAAAGGAAATACCTAATTTTCGGTGGGCCGAGCGGTTAGCTCGTACGCCGGCCTCTTGCCTCTGCAGCCTGGGTTCGAACCCGCCAGGTGTCAGCTGGGTTTGATTAAATTTACGACACTATAAGTAAGAAGAGTGTCGTTCAGTTTGACTCTACCAAACAACACAGGTTTTCCCCGGGTACTCTGGTTTCCTCCTGCAATAACACTGAACTTTCCTCCTGTTTTTGGGCAATGCCTGTTGGATGGTTAATAAATAAACTAAACATAAACTAATAACCACATAATATTGAGTGGGATATCGCAATCCAAGCGGCTGCCTAAACAAATGAGACAAAACATTATAATCTCTCTTTAAACTATGCATAATCAATGCTGAAAAGAGCATGCTATTGAACAAAAATATCTGAATTAGTCTCCAAATTTTGCCATGAAAATAAATATTCCCTCGCCAACTGTAGAAGAAAACCTCCGTAAGGAATGGTTTAGTCCGACCATCTTGTTATATAATATATACACAAACATTAACATGTACATATTGACCTTGACAATCTCAATTGTATCAGTCGCCTGATGATCGCTGAGGAAGCGACGCGTGAAACTCAACAACTTATAACATCCTTATTCTTTTGAATTAAGAGTATAATACTCTGCTACTAATATTGCATTGAGCACTGTTCTCACCAGCGAGACATTTATATATATATATATATATATATATATATATATATATATATATATATATATATATATATATATATATATATATATTTATATATATATATATGTGTGTGTGTGTGTGTGTGTGTGTGTGTGTGTGTGTGTGTGTGTGTGTGTGTGTGGGTGTGTGTGTGAATTAAGATAAAATTAATGCAATGTTGTAACGCTTCACTTCTTATGCAAGTATCGTCATCTGTTGATTGATATTGCAGCGACGATCCTGAGTTATTGTATGATATTTTAAGAAGCAGTACATACAATCATCACATTCGGCCGAACTTTTCTGGTGAGTTTATATGATTTATTAATAAATGTAGATTTAGTATATAATTATAGTCCTAAGGGAAAACATTTAAATTCACAAATACAAATATAAATCTCTTAAACTAACTGTGTAATTCATTCATTACAGCATTACAGCAAGTATATATATTTATAATATTCCTAGTGATAATGCTGTGCCATGATTCGCTAGAATCGGTCACAGAATAGAATGACTATTACCCTAGGGAAATAGTTCCATCAACTTTTACATGGTCACGTGACCACCGCGCGTTCACAGCAGGTCAAAATGGCAGCTTCTGACGATGTCATATGCCACCGCAAGTTCACAGCATGAGGTATATTATAAAACACATATTGCCTGGCCTATATTCGGGCTATAGCACCCGTTCATTACCCCCTCGTGACTGTGAGTTACCAGAATCACATGCTATTTCCCTCGGCCATTGGCCTCGGGAAATAGCATGTAATTCTGGTAACTCACAGTCCCTCGGGCGTAATAAACGGGTGCTATAGCCCTCATGGCCAGGCAATATGTGTTCAATATATTCATTCGTATGGAACTGTTTTATCATTCACACAATAGACCATTACCCGTCTCGCGGGAGACGCCATTGAGTGCATAGCAACCACATTCGGGTGGTCAAGCTGAAGTGTCAACCGCTTAGCAACACCATTTTTCTCGACGTCACGTACAGTGCAATACGTATGATCATGGAAGTATACTTCCATGGTATGATAGATCAAGGGAAGCAAACTTTTAAAGTATGGTTGTAAAAACGATGTGCGTATGTGAAATTCATAACTAGCCGTCAGACGTGACGGTGATTTTTGGCCGTCTGGGCGCAGATGAAGAGCGGTTGAGATTGACAGTTTCAACATGAACTTGAAAATATTACTAGAGTTGGATCCACTCGAGGATCGCAGGCCCTATGGTTGAAAACTTGCATGTCAGGTCGCGAATATTGTATTCCTATTTTAAAACAACGTCTAAAATTTGATACAATGTCTTCCAATGATGACTTAGGATTGTAGATGGTCACAAACGGTAGTATTTTTTTCAGACTAATGCATTGACTGTCATATGAACAACATGGCCACTCCGCAAAGCTTGACCTCCGTAGCAACCGTTGCTAGGTTATTTGCATATCTCGCGAGAACTGCCGCGAGACGGAAAATACTTTATCAGTGTTAGTTACTTTGTTCTCCATGTAATTTAATGTTAAGCTACTTCTGTGAATTATTGGAATACGATGTCATAATATGTATGTATGGATGGATGGATGGATGGATGGATGGATGGATGGATGGATATATGTGTATTTATATGTATGTGTTTGCGTGCTTGGGGACGTGTGTGCGTTCGTTCTTTCATGCGTGTATGTATGATTATAGTATATGTTATAATTAAATACTAGTTTATACAATTTAAGGTAATGTATATGTCTTCTCCCTGGTTTAGGTTCTCCTGTGATGATACAAACTGGAATGTGGATAACAGATATCTTCTCTGTATCAGAAGTATCAATGGTGAGTATATATTAATAATATATGGTTAGTTAGTTTATTCGCATGCCCCTTGTAGATATAAGATACAATTTCATTCTGAAAAACCTACTCCAGATTTGATGACTATGATGTATCGCTCAGCCGTGTTTCATTCACACGACTTGTGCGAATTTGCGGGAACTCCTGGTTTGATTATGAATGCCAGGGAGCCTCAGGTCTGGATAACTGACATCACTGGGGAGCCTGGTTTGGGTTAAAATTCAATGTATTCCATTGCATTTGGGGTACCCGGGGGTCCCATGAGCTACGTTTATGCACACGTTATATCTGTAGTTCCAGATACCGGTGGGCGATTTACCGCAACTATTCTAAAAATAGACACTGTCTGAACCAAAGCACTGGGCGCCTGCCCGTGTACGGGCGCTAACGTGAGGAAATAAATAGGGTAAATAAATTGATCCGTCTTTCTAAAACATAGTTTAGACAATTTTCAAGGCAACACTTTAGGTGTCTCGAGGCTTCCAGGATTGCATAATCGAACGCACCCCTGGAGTAATGACTCGAACAATCGGGAGTCAGTGGAAACTCGCAGTTGCTAAGATTGCCGGGCTTGGGTGACTTCTCGGGATAGCCTGTGGACTGACTGGAGAAAAGCCTTGACATGTGGACGTAATATGGAGTGTGCTGCAATTGCAAAGTCCTGTCATAAAGACAATGTTATCTGGAACGATGGGTATTGTTCTCGGTTGAACGCAGTTGTTTTTCAATGAGCCCTACCCTGCCGTGCCAGTTTTTCATATTATTGAGAAAGCTTCAAGATCCCCTGTTTGATGTATATGTCAGTGTAAATAACTGGGCGAACGATTAATTATCTAAAATTTAGAGAAAAGAGACCAAAGCTTTTCTCAAGTGAGATAATATTGAATTCTAACCAGTGTCAATACTCTAGATCTTTCTCTCATATACCAAACGATGTAGCGAACGTCCACACTACTTTACAGCACATTCAAATTCACTCTCGTACCGAGAACACACAGGCATCCAGGAATAGCTACCATCTCGAATTGATTCTTTCTCTTTTGCTAGGCTTTCTTATTAAAAATTCTTGACTTTAAGAAAAGTGCTTGCATTACGTACTTTTCTATGATAGGTTAATAAAATCAGGTTATCTTCTATATATGGTTGGATACAAACGAAGAAGTCATCGGGCTGTTAATGATATTTTTTTTTAAACTTAAAATGAAATTGTTACCAGGATTCTTACTTATCGCGAACACCACATTATGCTTTCATTAATCTATTCCGTGAAAAGGTAGTGAGATTATTTTTACACTCAACTAATCACAATATATATTTAATTGCCTAGTTTTCTCGTCAATCAATAATAATAATGTTGGCTTTTATATAATAGCGCTTTCGATCCCACTATGTGCTCAATTCGTAACCCTGCCACGGATCTGCTATACAGCAGCGTAACTCCCCTATATATAATTCCTCACCTCCACCGCAGCCTCTATAAGCGCATAGGATGAACGCATTCACACTGCAACCTCTATCCTACCAGGTCCCCGATTATAGAGCTGGGTTGACAAGGGCACAATCGTGGTTCAAATCTTGCCAACCAAATAGAGCCACAGTTAAAAATCTTAGTAGCTCAATTTATCATAATTATATTATTAAATATTGCAATATTGGTCTGTGACGCAAAATCGTCGGACCTTTTTCTTGCCAATCGTATAATCCCTTGACGTAAAATATCTATGCATACTGTAATTTACAACAGGATTATGGAATCACCATGTTTCTTGTACAAGAGTGGCTGGATTCTCGGCTGATGTTTAATGGGTCGGATGACATCGACCTGCGAGCTGGCTCTGATTTAATGAAAAGTATATGGAAACCGGATTCCTATTTTGTCAATCAAAGACGAGGTGCAGTACACGATGTTATAATGCAGAATAGTCAGATGAGAGTATTTAAAGATGGACACATTTTTTATGATTTAAGGTAATTTTCGCTTTTTATTTTGGTTTGTTAAAACTGTATTTTACACCAAGACCTAACAGTATAACGTTGTGGCACCGAGTGTTATACATTTACGCCCCTGCTTTGCGATATTGATAATGCTCATTTGAAAATCAACCGCATTCCTGTGAATTATGTTTGTGGTTCATACAAACCACTATGTGTATGGCTACAAACATCAATGAAAAAAATTGACCTGTACAGTACACTATTTTAGTAGACCTATTATATAAATTATGTTGAACATTATTTTCTGTTAATAACTTTCTGAAGTAGATTAACAAATAGAGTTATTAGTATCTATATTTCAGCATTTGGCTTTAAAATAGACAACTCTGTTCACCATTGGTTTGCATAATAATTTCTCACAATTCCTAATTTGCTATTTACCTCAGCGCCAATATACTAGTACATGCACCATGCTAAATATATAATGAACACATTTGCATATGTTTTGTAATGATTATTATTATTATTTAAGCTAATGACACTTCGTGTAATTATGTTCTTTTTCTCAGGCTCAGTTTGACATTGACTTGTTTCATGGAACTCCAACGCTTCCCCATCGATAAACAAGTTTGTAACATCATCTTCGAAAGCTGTGAGTTTTCCAGTCACGATACTTTAGAAATCCTTCCTTTTGAAGTAAATAGGTTGATGTGTTCTTAATGTTTTTACATGTATACCACAATATTACAAAAGGGAGATTTATACCTGTTATACCACTTGACCCCTTTTAATACTAAGAAATGCAATCTTGAATCTTAATATTGTCTTTGTGGACCCTACAGGTGACGTCCATGCGCTAAATCCCATCTATCTTTTTATGTATATTTCACAGTCGGGTACACGTCAAAAGACGTTATATTTGAATGGAACACAAGAGGCGTTACTATGGACAATATCTTAATGGCAGATTTTATCATTGGCGACCCATCAATGTCTGAAGAATTACAAAAATATCCATTCGGTACTAAATGATTAGTTAATCTAAAAACACACACAAAAAACACACACACCAAAAACCCACAAACAAACAAACAAACAAACAAACAAACAAACAAACAAACAAACAAACAAACAAACAAACAAACAAACAAACACAAATAACATTGTCTGATCCTTTGCCCTATACTTACTATGTCATTTAAAGATATTATTGGATATAATAATACCATTATTCAATTTATTCAATCTCAGTGTATGATCAGGCAAAGTGTTTATGATATATTGATCAGACTTAATCAAGTAGACTGTCAGCTCCACCTACTAACTTTTGGTGCTAAATGTAACATTGGTAAATAACTCCTACAACAAATTTGAGGGATGCAAGACTGATCGCATAATCCCAACATGGTGTACAAATATTTCCCCAATGCTTATCTTTGGATTCATGGTATACGTACATCAATAAAGGGAAACGCCATCGCCATTGCATTATTGTTACTGACACAGTATTGGGGCGAAAAAAAGCAAACATTTAGCAAGATGTGGTATGTAATGTTAAGTGTCAACATAAATATTACGATAAATTAATTTCTAACAAACTGTTTTTCTAGGAGTTTACTCACGTTTGAAATCCACTTTTGTTCTCGAACGCAAGTTGATATTTTACATCTTGGAACATTATGTCCCGTCCACTCTCTTGGTCATCTTATCATGGGTTTCATTTTGGATTGGTACACAGTCGACCCCTGCCAGAGCCAGCATAGGTATCACAACTGTATTGACTTTAACGACCCTGACTTCAGGAACAAGAGTAAACCTACCTAAAGTTGCTTACGTCAAGGTAATGATATTCATTTTTGTTTAAATGCAGTTGAGATTGTGGTGTGCAGTTACATGGTGCCATGTGACATTAGTTGCAGTTACTACAGTGTATTCCATTATTAAATCACCACACTACACTATATGAAAAGTTCCGTAATCTTTAACATGTCATCACCATCTCTGATGATTGCAATGTTTGGATGTTGCCAAGAATTTCTGAGTGTATGTATGAGGAATATTTTTACAAATGTAGACTACTTCTGTGTCGCGTCATGAGTTATATAATAGCTCTCGTCAGTATAGCTCGCATTTTTTTTTATCACAAATTCTCGTATTATGTTTTCCCTTGATTCTTCCAGGCCATTGATATATGGATGTTTACTTGCTCTTTCTTTGTGTTTGCCGCATTGTTGGAATTTGCTATCGTCATGTACCTAGACAAACTCTGTACTGGGAAACACAAGAAAAACACGTCATTAAGACATCAGGTAATCTATGGCAGCCTAACGTCTTATGACTACTTTGTTAGGTGGCCTATCATAATTCAACAATTATCAGACAATGCATGTGGTACAAATCGAATGTATTTTCAAATTGTGAATACTCCATATACAAGCGATAATTAAGGAAGAATGTGCTACATTGTACAACACACAAATCTGGTTGATTGCATTAGTACACAAATGTGAGTCTTTATATTGTTCTGTGACACGTTAACTAGCCGCTACGTCATTGATTCTACAGTGATCGGAGTTAAATGTGAGCGAAGGCTTCCAAAATCGATGTTATGTTTTGCCACTTTTAAATAAATTATGCTTGAGGAAGTGTTATAATTATATTATTCTTCAATACTTTTCTTCATTCTTCTTATGACCTAAGGGTTTCATCACTACTCGTCTAGGAACTCGTATTAACTAGGTCCCTTGGGTCAGTCATATTTTCTTTGTATTAATGGGGAATTGAGGAATGATAGCTATTTTTTTCAACTATAAATGTATTTGACGTGGTGACTAATCACTTAACGCAAGGTGATGAAGTACAAAATATGTTTCTCCGTCAACTCATTTAATTAAATGTTGAAGGTAGTCAAGATGGATTCTCCGATGGATGGTTATGTTTCTCACAAATTAAGAGTTAAAGTTATAGAATATAAGTAACCATGATATAAATGCAAACGAAGTAGTTGAAACTTCATAACAATCACGTGACATTTTAATTTTCTCATTAAAGGAAGACCAATCAACTTCCTTGGAACTGAAAAAGCGACCGCTTCCTGTCCAAAATCCCCACACACGGGAAGAAATCGAAATACTGCCACCAACCGATGGAGATGTAAAGGAAGGAAAGCTCAAAAACATTGCTTTGGACATCGACAAAATCTCAAGATTTCTTTTTCCTGCAATATTTGTATTCTTCAATATTGTTTACTGGCTTTATTTTATGGAGAAATAAAAGGGGTGCAGATTGCTAAACTAACGATTGCACTTGGAATAGGGCCTACTACAACTGAAGGACATCATGATTTCATACTGAGATAGATACTTGATGATATCCAAGCTGGTCATATCATGCGCTATGGGAAATGGCGAGGATATCTGAGGTGTTCAATTGGACAAATATATCACATTATACCATTTTTTTAATACTGCAATAGTAGCGGAATACTTTGTCCTACGAGTGTTTAGATATATCATTTTCAGGTGCATAAAAGTTTCAATGCGTTGTGAACTTTCTGTATGGGCGATTCTTTTTATTAAAGTAGTTTTGCGTAGAATTATACTTTAATTGCGTTTGGTAAGCAAGTCCTGATTTAAAAGAGGCATTTTACTTTAGCGAATATATACTCATATATACCATACCAGTTATACATACAATCTGTACATACAACTATGTAGTAGATGATTTTGATAAAGGGGCTCAGTGAATGTCGGTATAATTTAAGAAAACAAATAAAAGATTATCTCGACTTCGATTACATTGGTTATAACGAATGTATTAATGGATGGATGGATGGATGGATGGATGGATCCATGCATGCATGAATGGGTGGATGTATGGATGGATGGATGGATGGATGGATGGATGGATGGATACATGCATGATGGATGGATGGATGGATGGATGGATGGATGGATGGATGGATGAATGAATGGATGGATCCATGAATGGGTGGATGGATGGATGGATGGATGAATGGATGGATGGATACATGCATGATGGATGGATTGATGGATGGATAGATGAATGGATGGATGGATGGATGGATACATGCATGATGGGTGGATGGATGGATGGATGGATGAATCTTGACCAAATATCAAACAAGTATCGCAACAAATCTATGAATGGGGTAAGCAAGCAACTACATATTTCTTGTTCCGTCAAATAGTCTGGGTAACGAGTATAGTTTGAATACCATAATCATTTTATCTTTAAGCGTACATACATTCTTATTCATGTACAACAATTATGTTCCCATGTTTTAAATAAGTAAGTTATGAGCATACATTGTGCAATTTCTTGTCACAAGTTAGTGACATTCTTTTATCCATATAATGCGACAACATATTGACTGATATGTTCACGAATTATGGTATGGTATCATGATACTCGTGTTTGTATGTCCGTATGTATGTATGTATGTATGTATGTATGTATGTATGTATGTATGTATGTATGTATGTATGTATGTATGTATGCATGTATGCTTGCATGTATGGATGCATATATATATATATATATATATATATATATATATATATATATATATATATATATATATATATATATATATATGTGTGTGTGTGTGTGTGTGTGTGTGTGTGTGTGTGTGTGTGTGTGTCATGTGGTCAGTCGCAAGGTAATTTTCGAGCACGGTTCATCAGAAAAAAAGGACAATCTTCTCTTTCATTTCTCTATTTACAAATACTTCAACAGTGGACGATAAATTGTGGCAACAAGACTTCGTTTACTCCGACAGTCTACCACACCACATACACACACATATATATATACAAAATATACATCCGTGATTTTGTGCAAAAGGCAACCCTATACAAAATGTCGTCAATGAAATCAAATAGAAGTGTTCATTATATTTAATTGATATTTATTCTCTTGATAGAGTTTGAAGATAAATGAATTGCATTGTTGTTATCATTATTCAAAGTACAGGAGCATGTATTTGTGCAAGCCTAATTCTGTGTTTGCATCCGTAATACCTATGATTATTTACGATTGCACTTGAAATATTAACCAAAAGATTAAAGGCTTATTTTACAATAACAATGTAAAGGAAATAGACTTTAGACAAAAGTTTTGAATATTTTTTCACAAGAGACAGTAAAAGTATTTCAATACGAATTTTCTTTCGTAATAATAATTTATAGTTTTACGATATTATGACATATATGGCCAACCTGCCATCACCATTACATATTCACTATTTATATATATAAGTACAATGTCTATTTCTACTCTTTTCTTACACTACAAGATACGTCATGGCATTCTGCCCTCACCGGCCTGCTCTATCTGAAAAGGGGTTTACCGATTAGATGTGTGAGGGCGCAACGTCACGGCGTTAATTAAACAGACTACTTCTTTTCAAATCAGATTTGAAAAAGTGAAGACACTTTACTTTGCATAATATATATAACAATGACAATACTCGTACATTTTATGAGAACACATTGAAACTGGGACTCACTCATTGTAAGACACCAACTTCTCTATTCGATCTTAACATTTTACAATGATTTGTTTCATTTGAAAAATAGTCCCCCTTCTCACCAGTCATGCCGGCATGAAGTAGAACCAATAAACGCAGCTAAAAAGTATAAATGCTGTGGGGAAAAGTAGTCTGGAAATTTCGTCGATTCTAACTGGAATATTACGATTAAGTCCACTCTTTTGTTGGTCATCTGTCGGTGATAGCCTGTGCATTGTTGGTGGTGTAACGCTTGACGTGTACGTTTCGGCATTAATAACACGTTCGTTCTGCTCCGAAGGATCCAAATTTGTCTACAACGATTAAAAAACAAAATAGTTATACATAATCACAAAACAGAAAAATGTCATATTTTTGAGTAACTTTAGCATATCATAATTCAAGGGATACATACAGCATTCTCTTAGATATCAAATTACAATAGAAATGCAAGGAAAGACTATAATGATAAAGATGTACCTCATCCTGGATTGACTTTTGGTTCTGCTCTTTCACTTCATACCATTTCTTCAGATATATAACAAAGGCAAATTCCAACAACGCAGCAAACACAAAGAACGAGCAAGAGAACATCCAGATGTCGATTGCCTGAAATAGGTAACGAGGGCACGGTAGTTTAGTAGGGCAGAATTCAGAAATGAAAAGAGACTGGGAAAGTGTTTGGAATTCTGCGATATCTAGTGGCATTTAATACTTATTTATACCTTGTCTATATGAAATTGTTGATTCACCATAGCCCAATCACCATGTATATATACTCTACATGGTGTAGAAAGGTTACAGTTATTTGCAAAGATATAACTAGATGGCCTAAGATTTCACCAACGACGTAGATGGCACTCCGTAATAAAGTGCACATATCTCCGCCAACGCTCAGCAGTCTGAGCAGTTCTCGTAATAAGGTAGTTATATAACTATTCAACCAGCTATTCAACAATCAAGGAATACTATATTCAACGAACAGAGAATGGCGCCCTCTGGAGTTCAGGTAATATTTACATCATTGCCAGGCTTGCAAATTTCATTGCCCGTTGAGGGCGAGATTCCACGGCTCTTTTTCACTAAAGATACGAAGACATGTGAAAGTCTTTTTCGCACTTAATCAGTTTTGTTACCTCTACATCAATAATTATCATTGTTTTCAGACTGGCACATGCATGTGGTCATAAGCTGTATTTTCTTCTTCCTGGCGATATGTGTGTGTATATATCATTGGTATACTATAGTAACAGTAAAAGTGAGGAAGTGTTACAGTAGAGATATAAGCCAATTATCTCTGCATCATCGTTTTTTAGCTCGTAGATATATGCATTGCATAAAATTACCTTAATGTATGATACCCTTGGTAGATTTGCCCTTGCTCCAGAGGTCAAAGTTGTCAATGCAAGTACAGTTGTGATACCTATGCTGGCTCTAGCTGGTGTTGTTTCTATGCCAATCCAAAAGGAAACCCAAGATAAAATGACCAACAGAGTAGACGGGAGATAGTTTTCCATAATGTAATACATCATCTTACGTTCCAAAACAAACGTGCACGTCAGACGCGAGTAAGTCCCTGGAAAGAAATTTTTGAAATAATTTACTCCACACTAAAAGACAGATGTGTAAATGTCAAAATATGTCAGGACTCATCAAATGCTTGTCTTTGAACTTGTGTTGTTTGTAATGTTGTTTTGTTATTGCTGTTGCTTTTGTTGTTGCACGTTATCAATGCTGTTGTTGTCGTTGTTGTTGCTGCTGCTGCTGTAGTAGTGTAGTAGTAGTAGTAGTTGTAGTAGTTGTTGTTATTAGTGTTGTTGATGTTGTTGTTGTTGTTGTTGTTGTTGTAATAATAGTGATGGTAGTAGTAGTTGCTGCAGTTGTTGCTGTCGTAGTAGTAGTAATAGTAGTTGTTGTTGTTGTTGTTGTCGTCGTAGTGGTGGTGGTGGTGGTTGCGGTTGTCGTTGTTGTTGCTGCTGCTGCTATTGTAATGGTGGTGGTGGTGGTGGTGGTGGTGGTGGTGGTGAATGGTGGCAATCCTGGCAGTCATAGTAATGGTTGTAATGATGATGATGATGATGATGATGATGATGATGATGATGATGATGATGATGATGATGATGATGATGATGATGGTGGTGGCGGTGGTGGTGGTGGTGGTGGTGGTGGTGGTGGTGGTGATGCCATCATGACCACCATATTAATTACAAAGTATGAGTAGTCATCAATCTTTCTGTCATAACGTACCACATCACGCAGTAAAAGATATAAATGCTAGATATATAAAAGACCACTATGTGTATATAGATGATGTACACGCAATTTTCAAGCATTGAGAACAATGATAGGCGTATGACGAAAGGGAGTTGAATATAATGTGTATTACCCAGGGTGTAGTTTCGCAATTCAGCAGAGATTGAGGATTTACTGATAATAAAGTCTGCCATTAAGATATTCTCCATTGAAGCGCCATTGGGTTTCCACTTGAATATCACATCTCTTGATGTGTATCCGACTATCAATAAAACAATATACAGACCGTGAAAATATGCAAAAGATAACATTACGAATGTATATCTATTTCCCTCTGTTAAAAATATCTACACTCTTCAAAAGTCAAGTTCAAGGTGACTGACAGTAAGAACCCATGTGATTCATACATTTAAAAGGTGATGATCAGAGTTATTAATTTTCACTTACAGCTTTCGAAGACAATGCTACAAGTTTGTGTATCTATAGGGAAACGTTGGAGGCGCATGTAACAAGTTAACGTCAGTGTTAACCTGCAAAGCAAACGAAGATGATGTTAGAGCTAGATATTATGAGATGTTATACTCGAGAGGCGGAAATGTTTCATCTATGGGAGTTTAATCTAGGGACACAGCAAAAAGACAGATGAGTCCTGAGTGAGCATCTAAAATGTTTTGATATATTCTAAGCTCGGTATAAGATAGGCAAATTTAACGATATTACCTAGTAACAAAGTGAGCTGAATGATTTCACACGTATATGGTACACCGCACCGTTTGTACGTACAGCTCATTAGAAACGACTGTAATCCGAACGTCGTTTTATCATCAGTGTGAAGAACTATAAAAACTGGCGTTGAAGATACCGAAATTCTTCATTTTCTCCTTATCACATATAGAAAGTTTTACATATACCTAACCACAGCACACAGAGGGATGCAATCCATAAACAAAGCACAAAGATCTGTTAAAATGAGTATAGACTTGAGTATTATATAGTCACTTGTATAAGTTATGTCCATTTGTGTGTTGTGGCCATGTGAGTCGTATGTTAGCTTCATAGTGTTACGAGGCACCTTCAAATCCAGATTTTATCTCTAACCAACGGTGCAAATATTTTTATATGGCAATGCACATAGAGAATAATTGCTGCTAGGATTGTATCACAAGAGGTGAAAGAAAACACAGGTGAAGGGAAAAGTCCTCTTCAATGTAAAGTCCACTTAACGTTCCAAGCAACTCCTTACACACACAAAAGTATGGTATGACATGTACGTAAGGAGCCAGTCTATCATTTTAACGAATAGAAGTGCGTAAGAAAACATACAATGTAAGCTTATCTCATAGATGGTCAACTGCATATTGTACACTCTGTATTTGTGTTTCATATTATTATACTTCATAGATAACCCTGTATTATATTAATTTTATGTAGGTAATACTGTGCAGTGTCATGTAAAAAGTGTAGAGTTCGCTACAAAAAGTGTACCGTTCGTAATGTTCGCTTAATGTAAAATATTGCCAATTAGAAAAAAAACTCAATGCAAACAACAGTTGAAACTATATAAAACACATTTACTGCTAGGTGTGTATGATAATGTATACCGATAGATTACATGTACTAAGTAAGTAAACTATGACTCACATAATTCAAATTATTTCTGACTCAATCTACCAATTAAAAGTTCAAAGGCATTCATACAATATTAATAGGATCACACAGTCAACGATTTCAAAAGTCATTTCTTTTGATGCTCACTCGTAAACACAATGATGAATATGACAAATAACTATAATTGAAAAACACAAAAATGAATTCAAGTTTATTAAAGTATTTTGCTAAATACCTCATGTCGTACACAATAAGTCCATTCGGACTAATTCTCATTTGAGCATTCTTCATTGTGATGTCATGTATTTTACCTCGTCTTTGATTGGCGAAGTATGAATCTGGTGTCCATACTTTTTGCATTAAATCAGAGCCGGCTCGCAAATCAATATAATCCGATCCGTTGAAGGTCAATCGTGGTTCGAACCATTCTTGTATGAGAAATAATGAAATTTCATATTCCTGTAGAGAAAGTACAATCAAAAGACAAATGTAATGATTAGCGTTGTCAATCAACATTAGAAACAACCTCCAAGATATATAGCTTGTAAATAACATGTACAACATACTGTACTAGTACTGTGTGTGTGAAACTCTTTCTCAATATCTTTCTTGATTCAGTCAGGTAGAATACGCAATGACCTATGGGGTATTTTCACTACGAGTCGAAGACGAGTAGTGGCAGAACCCTTAAGTAATGAAATAAAATTCGGCTGAAAGAAGAAACACATTGAATAATAATAACAATACTATCATACTTCCGCAGGCGTAACTTATGAAAATCGGTACTGAAAAAATAATAATGGCGATTTCAAAGCACGTGATTTTCGAGCACCAGAGAACAAATTACGTCGATGGGAGTTGTAATGGCGTTGGATGACAAATGGGTGATTTTTTAATGCGTACAGGCTGGCGCATGGTATGAAAATGTGTTACACTGGTCAATGGAGATGTACTTGTTGACTTTTAGAATATGTTAGTGTTTAATTATGTATGCAAGGAAAGGTGTTTTCAGTACAATAAACTTACCATCGATACTTCTGACACAGAATAAATGTCTGTAATAAACAACTCAACGGATATCATTACCGGGGTACCTAGAACATGAAAGATAACAAAGACACATTTAATGAAACATTTGATGTAACCGTATTATGTACGCATAACAACAAAGATAATGAATGCATTTCTTTACATTTGAGTGATTTTCTTAATAGTTTTTCAATCAAATTAGATATATAATAAATCGCCCAAGTGATCAAGCCATGACTTCTACTATTTGCATATCCAGGCACAGGGGTCAGCGAGCATGTAATTGATTGATCGATCGATTGATCGATCAATTTATTGATCGATTTATCATTTTGTGGAATGATTGAATGATCAATTTTGGTGGTGCAATATAACTTATTTTGTGTGTGATATTGATCAATTCACTCAATGAGTTTTAAAACTATTTTTTCCCTGGCTACTTTGCTCTCAGATGTATCTCAGACCACTTTTCTTTATTGACTAAATAAGACGCCTTGTCCATTTCTCATCTTACCTAAATTAAAATACCCCTAATCTTATAATTGGCGAGAGATAAGTTACAGTGAAAATTTGCTTTATGTCTAATCTTCTGGGAGATTATCACACTGGACAACAATCGATCATGCATAAACTACTAAGGAAGAGATTATCACACGGGACAAACAGTCGATCGTACATAAACTAGTAAGGAAGAGAATCCTCTTCCTTACTAGTTTATGCATGATCGACTGTTTGTCCAGTCTCACAGTGATAATCTCCCAGAAGATAGAGATAATGCAAACTGTTCATGTAGGTGATCGCTCGCCAATTATAAGATTAGGAGTGTGTTAATTTAGATAAGAGGAGAAGAATGGACAAGGTGTCTTTATTTAGTCAATACAGAGAGAATTATATACAGTTGAAAGAGAGAAAAGTAGATAAGGAAAGAGAAATAAAAGTGCTTATATCATCACAAAATTCAATGGGTGTAGTGAATTGATCAATATCACACTAAATACGTATATTGCACCACAAAAAATTGATCATTCAATCGATCAATCATTCAACCAAATAATAAATCAATCAATAAAGCGATCGATCAATCAATTACATGCTCGCTGACCCCTGTGATCCATGTCACCTTATTATGTCGGTGTATTGACCAGACTACTGTCGCTAATTTATTCTATATTCGGCATTACCTGATGTAATGTTAGGCCGATTGTATTCGCTGTACTCTCCTTCCATCAGAATACGGTGCAAAAAATCATAGGTGTCGCTGAAATAAGAAAGGGAATAAGCTTTGTGTTAAAAATAAATTGGGGCTTATATAGTGCATATATGTTTTATAACTGCTACTGTTAAACCGACTCTTACTCTGTCCATTGAGAATGCTATTTTACGTACCAAGCAAAATTGAAACATTACAATATGTTGATTCAGGTAGTTTTGGATAGTGTGGGACAGGAGATAGAGAATGGGTAGTACTTTGGTTCCTTAATAGAAGACCCGGAAACAAACTCTTAGACATTTCTCAAACTAGGGGGTCAAAAGTCTACATTCCAGCCAGACAATTGCAATCAAAAGTGTACGTCAGCTAGTGCATATGGGAATCAAAAGTCGACATTTTAGCCAAAGATTAAAAGCTAAAGAGTTTAGACATTAGGCTCCCGGATTGCGCTATTTGACAAGTCCGAAACTGTTCCTATTTTGGTAAAAGCTAGCATAGTGATGGGTCTTAGAAATATATACCTCGAGGAACGACTGAGCTTAACGTCACTTAAAAAAACGTTTATTTTCATTAGCTACATTGGCCATAGTATCTGGTCAGATGTCGCATATACACACTAATGCTGTCAGTCAAACTTCTAAATACCCCTTATAGACGGTCAGAAGCTGAATTTCTATTGACATATAATACATATGGATGTACCCCTACCCCTTAGGAATAAAGTGACCTGGGATTTGCGATACCTATTATGACTATTATTATACGTGTAAGTTTCATGTTTGCTAAACGGAGAAAGTCAACCCAATGCAGTTTAATACTTAGGGTCAATGCTCTAGTCATTGGTATAATAGCGAAAAACAGGGTCATTCAAAGTATGAAAAGAATGCACAATGATTTTTCTCGACCCAGACCGTAGGAATCTAGATTAGACGAAAAAATGCACCTGTTTTAGTGTTTAATTACGAAGGAAAAAACCCAGACCGAGCTGAACAACATATTGTTCGTTTTTGTTCATCTACCGGGAAGAGGTGAGATTAGCCATAACTATATATTTCCAACAGTCTTCCTTAACATTAGAATAAAACATGTATCAGATTATTTATTTTCATAGGGATGATTAAATGGCTAAATTGCAAATCATAAAAAAAAATATTCTCAATCAATCAACGATCCAATTAAGGAACAAACGATAGTAAGTAGCACAAAGCCATCCAAGTAAAAATTTTAATTTTGTTTATTTCAGCTTACCTCGCTGTCACTGTAGTTGTGTACAGATATGGGAAGATAACAAATGCGATGCACATCCTCATCGTCATCATTATGATTGCTTTTACCCTCAAGACATAAAAGCCACGGTACAGTCAGTATAGATTCAAATTCATATCGAAGTTGGAGTAGCCTTTTCCAAGTATTGTTTGCGGAGTGAGGCTATCGGCATCAGTCTTAAAAGAACGAGCGTCGATTCAGTTCTTTGATCTGCCGAAAAATTTTAATATAAATTCATAAAACATGTACTCGTCAATGTTATAACAATAATATAATATAGTATACTCTGTTTACCTACATTGGCAACGACATAACTTGTATTCACCACGTACTGCAGAGTATGACATATAACTTTAAAACAAATTTAAAAACTCTTTTATGAAATGTGTATCAGCTATAAGCACGCAAAAGATAATGCAGGAGAGTTTGAGAAAGCGAGTACAATCGTAAAAATGTTTAAAAGAAATAAAAATCGAATAATATTGTAAAAAAAGATATATTGATGAACTGTTTTATCGATCGAACTCCATAACTACATGTATATTGTTGCATCACCTATTTATGATATTGCACATTGCGTGTATTGAACACAAAAGGAAGTATCACCAGTTGTTAGAAATGAATTAAATTCCACACAATAATCCAGGAATGATTCAAAACGCATTCGAATTTAAATTACCACACTCTCATAATTTCTGTAGATTTCTGGTATTACTACAATATTCACAGGGGAGATAATTGAATGAATTTACTAACTGTATGATATAGACACATGGCAGGTACATATAAAGGAAATGCTATCTTTTTCCATCATACACCTCCTGGGCAATAATAATAAATAATAAATGGCGAAAAGAACAAATCTTAAGAGTTGGAAATACAGGACTTGCAATGAAAATTACTCCTTTCGCATAATGTACACAAAAACGACCGGTGAGCGTTGCTATATCTGGTGACTTCTCTTATCATAATCCACATTGTTGGAGATGTTTAATTATTGTATCGTATATCTCAACTGATTAACGATAACTATTTTACCCTTGCTATTGCCCAATATCTACTGCATTCATATGTTTGGATCACTATCTTTTGTCTGAGTATCATTTACTTTATTTTACTTTTTTGCGATGAATTATAACCATGAATTCAATGTCGGTCAAATACATTGTATGATTATGCCACTGTAACTATAGACTGAAACAGTTTGCCTATCGTATGGAGGTGTACAGATGGCGATGTGTTTGTAACACACGCGTGCGCGCGCCTGCCTGCCTGCCTGCCTGCCTGCCTGCCTCCATACATACATACATACATACATACATACATACATACATACATACATACATAGTACATACATACATACATACATACATACATACATACATACATACATACATACGTACATACGTACATACGTACATACATACATACACACATACATACATACATACACACATACATACATACATACATACATACTATACATACATACATACATACATACATACATACATACATACATACATACATACATTACATACATACACACACACACACACACACACACACATATATATATATATATATATATATATACATATATATATGTATGTATGTATGTATGTATGTATGTATGTATGTATGTATGTATGTGTGTGTATGTATGTATGTATGTATGCATGTATGTGTGTATGTATGTATGTACGTATGTATGTATGTGTGTGTGTATGTATGTATGTATGTATGTATGTATGTATGTATGTAAGTATGTGTGTGTGTTTGTGTGTGTGTGTGTGTGTGTGTGTGTGTGTGTGTGTGTGTGTGTGTGTGTGTTATAAACAGTAAAAATATAACACAGTTAATTAAGTCTATTTCACTAGTGGCATGTCTTCTCTTCAGTGAAAGGAATGTGTCTCCGACGTTTATAATTGATATTATATTAGTACATTCCTGTTATAATTACTAGTATTAAACACATATCTTATTTCTAACAGGTGGAATCGTTATTTGAAATGAATGTATTCATATCTACATTTCAGTGAATTTCATTCTATACTTATTTCTATACAATAACTTTATACATTTGTTTAATTGTACATATCGACATGGAGCTTAAACTTTTGAAACTGGTTCCTGGTATTTTGAATTTGATTATGTTGATTTTAGTATAAATAGCTGGTGTGAGGGTTTACCAAGTAATCTAAACATACGATAACTGTCATGATTAAATTATATAGTATTTACACACTTCTATACCCAACGCCTTTCCAAGTTAGGGGCAATAAATAGCTTACATGTAAAACTACGTCAAATAGTTTTTTGGGGGGTATATGTTGCTGGATGGATGCAAATAAAATGCAACAATATACACAAACTATCCATCTATCTATCTATCTAGCTACCCATCTATCGCGCCATCCATCCATCCATCCATCTATCTATCCATGACACGTCAAATAAATAAAATTTGGAGTAAAAGTATTTGTTGTTTCGTGCCTTTGAGATATACATATATATATATATATATATATATATAAACTTTACCAATTCTTATACTCCAGAATGCTTTGACGTCAGGTTGTCAATTACGCGTAACCTAAGATAAACAGTTGGCGAAGATATATATAATACTGTAATCAAATCTTACCTCAATACCTTGTGTATACGTGTGCGGTCGGTGCTTGTTTTACCTGTAAATGATACAAAGGAACATACTTTACTCTTTTGAACTTAGATTGACAACTTTGTTTATCAACAATGACATTTAAATTCCATGAATAGTATACATACCTAAACATACATTTCATGTCCTTCTGGTTATTTCAGTATTATTTGAAGTTAATTGCCTTATTTCATTTGCATCAACCAATATGTATCTAAAGTGCGTTACCTTTAAGCATACTTCGGTCATCTAACTGCAATGTTTTCTTACGATATAAGACACCCGGGACGTTTTACTGTTGTTGTAGCTATCCATTCTCCTGTACAACTGTTTGGTTATTGTTGTTGCTTTTATGGCGCTTTAATCATCATTTGGGGGGAATGAGTTGTGACAACCGGTGTTTAATTTGAGATGAACACAAATGACTGGCAAACTAAAATGTGTGACAGATTTTGAGCTCTGCAACGTTTGGCATCGTTTATGGACATAATAAATCGTTTATGTATAGTGTTTAATAAATAACAAGTCTTCAAAACACAGGTACGTGCTTGACTAGACTACAGCCGGTAATAAACCTCATCTAACAGATTTATTTAACAGCAGCATGGTGAGTACATACAGATGATTGGGATGAGTGAAGGAAAGTGCTTGGCGTCATCGTTCAAGAAAACAAAGTAACAGCAACCTATTCCTATCTCAGTTAAAATCACTGTTTAGAAAGCTCTGGGATGACCATGCAGAGTAAGTTTTGAAATAGACGTCAAAAGGACATAAAAGTGAAGTCATTGTAGAATCCACTTGGACTTACTGCCGCCGAATACTTTGTAAACTCTAAGGAAAATTTACGAAAGAGACGGTGTCCTTGAAGACAAGACAAGGATCTAGGAATGCTAACCATTCTTTTCTCTTGTTTTCAAGTGGAACAGGAGCAATCTTTCATATAACAAAGTTTGGAGAGAGTTAAGGACTCTGATTTTCCGCGAAATTATGTCCGTGAGATACGTTCTACCTTCATGTAGCGTCATATTGTTACTTACGTTTAAGGAATTATCATTTGTTTATCGAAGTTATTTCCTAATAGATTATATATGTACAATCAAATTATGTGTTTCACCTGTGTATGTAATTTTTGTATGATGGGCCGTGGCCCTTTACCGAATTAAAATTATTATTATTACTCTAATCAAATTACAATCAGCCTAGCCGGTGAACTTAAAGGTGAATGACAGTAAATTACTTTTTTGTTGATTAGTTAGTTATCTGCACAATGCAAACTGAAATTATTAAAATGTCAATAAAGTGCCAACAAAACACATTAACATTCACATTGACAAAGACATTTGTAATTAGTTATTTCAATAGGTCATTTACTCGCAATTTTCTGGTTTGTCTTCTTTAATTAAAATGTCGTGGCTGACATGTTGCAGTATTGACATGGTAAACTTCAACACCACAACAATGTCAACATAAGATTTCGGAAACTGCACTTACTCTACATTGGGTCATTCGTAATCCTAGGTAACATCTGGTATATTATTGACCTTAGAAGAAGATAAACAGCTGTTCAGTTAGTTTATCCGGAACACTTCATCCTCGACTACATTTCTTCAATACATACTAATTGTTGGGTTATTGTTTTTAGGAGAAAGAAATATACTACTACAAGTGTACATTTTTTCACTATTGTTCATAGGAAATGGATATGGAGAGAGCACTGTCATCACATTTGTTTTCAAATTGATTCGTAACTGTCCAGAATACAAATTTAACATAACTTAATCTATCAAGTTACAGAAGATACTATACTAGCCCATTTTACTATTTTGATGATCAAGTAACCATAAAGAATGTTGATTCATTGCTTTTCGTATACCATTAAGACGTATATTAAGATCTATGATATATTCGGCATTCTTTAAAGTTTGATGGGATCTCATCAATTGAGCATGAAAGCGCAAAATTCAATTTATTTATAGTGGATAAAGTGGCGTACTGTATTAATGTCATTATGTGACTAAAATATATCGACAAGTGCATTGCAACAAATTTTCAGTGGATGCACCGATCTGTTCCCTAAGGCTTTACGAATGATGTTATCAGTTCCCAAGTATCCCATTGTACTGTACATACAATACGTTGCAAAAAGAAGCCCTGTGCCAATAAAATCAAAGCCAACGTCGACCTTTATGACAATTTTATTATTTAATTCACAATGATGATACCAGTAGCAATATTACATAAAACCAACTTATCAGAAGAACGATATATGAAACTTTCTAGCCAGAAGATAGTCATTTAACATTTTGGTTTTGAGCATCACCTAATATGTTAATACACAGCATTTTGCACTAGTGGTCTAGACTTACTATTGACGACAGCGACTGAGGGAGTGAAGCAGCCTATTTCTGGTAGGTAACATTGAGCGCGAGCACTAGCCAAGGCGGAGGTCTGAATTCTTGATAAAACATAAACAGTCATATAAATGTACAGCGCCGATGCGGGAATATAATTGCAAATTACCTTGTAATACCTATAGTATTTAATGTATAACGTGATGATTTAGTCAATATTTAGATTTGATGAAATATCCCTATCACCATTTACATTTAAACGCAATATTTACATACATACATACATACATACATACATACATACATACATACATACATACATACATACATACATACACGTACGTACGTATGTGCATACATACATACATACATACATACATACATACATACATACATACACACACATACACACATACATGCACACATGCATGTATACATGCATACATACATGCATGCATATGTATATATACATATGCATAAAAATATATAAAAATGTCTATGCTGTAGTACAAAATGACTACGCTGTAGTAAACAGTACCCAATACATATGTATGTAGAGCGGTGTAATTAACACAATATCAAGCAAGATAACAGCAGCCGTTATAGTACACAGTGCTTCACGCTCTTGCGATCATCATATATATACGCATTCTCATTATGTTAGGATAGACCGGCTCTTTAGCTGTCTAATGTTGATTAGGAGTTATTGTTAAATTGTAAAGCTATCTTTACATCTTGGAATCCGAGAGAACTGTTTTAACTACGTTTTTCTACAACTATGTATCAAAATATAAGTTGATAATGTACATTTTCCAAATCACGTTCGTTGGCACGTGCAAACATATTAAGAAATAAAAAAAAACGAGTATTCTTTTAGGCAATGGAGCTGTTTTGTCCATAATGTAAAATCATCTGACATCTGATAATGCCAGCCACATATTATTATATTAATTAACTCGACCAATTGGGTAATGCATGGTGTAATTACTTAACCAGACCTATTGACACTTACTAAGTAATCATTCATCTAGGTTAACTCTAGTTGATGAAGTTTTTTACATTTTCACTCAGCATTTTAACCCTTTCAATTGTGACCTTTGATTAAATGATCGAACGTTACTTTTATTTACTTTTTTAATAGTGTAACCAACTTTAGAGAACTTCTTCGAGTCAATCATACAGACGTGCAATAAATGAACATTATATATATGCATAGGTATTTAATAATTAAACATCATAAGGTTATGTACATTACATTAATTTGTTATGTCGTTTCATTTCAGAAAAACATTATCCATTCAATTGTACGTTGGTAAAATGTTTACTCTGATAATCAAAAATGGAAATGACATTGCCATAAGCGAAGTTATAACTTGGATAATGTTTTAAATATAGCATATGTTTCAGGAAAAAATGGCCGTGTTAATAACCGAAAATAGCCTTTAGAAGACTGCATTGCAAATATTTCCACCGCTGCAAGGAATAGTGGAATTGACATCGACACGTACATAATTATCTTTATTACATTATTACCTTTGGGTAGTTATTATGAAGATTTAGAACTTTATGATTGGCTTGTCCTTGTTAATATCAATTCAATAATTTGAAGGAATTTATGGGTAGTATGTATGAATGTTTGCTTGCAATTCCTTTTGTGTATTACAGAAAACCATTGAAATTAAAGGGCGAGATCAACAGTTCATTGTAGGATAATAAACTAAATTCTTCCACTTCTGGCCAAATTAGTTAGAAGGTGGGGTCTAAAGGCCTATTTAAAAGAACGTAGTTTTTTATCCTTCATTGAACCTTTGACCCCTAAATCATTATTAAAACAAATATCCATACTTTAAAATGATTGATATATGAATTGCATAAGTACATAAGCACGCTATATTTTACTCTTACAATCGAAGACGTCGCTATCTGATACATTTACAGCTTACAGTAGATGACATTTTAAGCATACACTTCAAGTGTCTTAAGAAGTGTTAGAAGATACAGCGAACCATTTTCTTCGATTAAAGAATGAAGGTCTAATGTGCTGTACGAAGAATGTGTTGTAGGTAATGAAACAGGTTCTTTTTTCCATTTAGTTTCTGTCAAAGGGTGCATATGATATGCAGCGTGATAAACACTACCAAGCTACGATACATGCCGTAAAATACTTACAGGCACAGTGCAGAGAACATTTATCTGCTCGAACTATAGATAACGGTTAGTTCTCTAACTTCAATAGCATGATTTATCCATTATAAGTACTGCCATACTCCTAAAGAGAAGTGACAGGAATGTGAACTTTATATGTATGGATTTCCTTATATTTGCATTCTCTATGAAACGAAACTAAAGACAACGAAGGGAGAAATCGTTATGAATATCCATGTAGACACAGACTGTATGTTGACTGGGGCAGTTGAATGGATTTTAATAATTTACATTCCTTATCTCTGTGTTTATTTGCCCTATTCCAACAGGGACGCCATGCTTCAGGTATTATTTGACTTGGCTCTTTTATGCTCATTCTCCATGTCAATGAACTGAACATTTTCAGTATCTGATTATAAAAACAACTGTGACTAGATATAGTGTCCGCACCTCAACCGATTTTTTCAAGAACTTTGATTTGACAATAGGCACTGTTTGGTGAAAGCTTGGAGTAATTACACTGTCAGTATAATTACTCCAAGGTAAAAGTAACAACTCATAAGTACTAAACTGTCAGAAAGATGAACTGAGGCCTGAATATTTTGTTTGGTTCCGGTTACCCAACCCCCACCTAGTTTTTCACTGCCGACACTAAACTTTTTTCACGTATTCGGAAAAAATAAAATAAAGTCGCGAAAATTGTGTGAGGTCTCGTGAGAAATAGTGGATGCGGAAACCGACATCACGTTAACTTAAAAAGACAATATTATAAGACAAGTTACAGTTCACATACGGTTATATCTGAATTTGTAACAGACCAATAACACAGAGACCATATGGAAAAAAGACGGAAAACATAACTACCTGAACTAGACGCGCGCACATGACAAAAAAATCAAAAACAAAATATACATTCTACCTGTTCTAGAATAAGCGTAATCGGAACCACACATTTTCTAGGCCTAAGGCAAAATAAAACAAATACGTTTAACATGACTTCAGAAAACGTACGTACTATAGGTCGGAATTTTATTTTAATTTTTTTTTAAAAATACCCCAAGATAAGATACTTGTCGGTCACAATACTTGACTAAAAAGACTTGGTTTCTCTCTCATACATTTTTTATTAAAGTGACCGCAGATGAGGCAAAGGCATGAAGGTGTACATGGAAATAGTTAACATTTTACCGTTTTGCATGGAAAAAAATATTTAGGGTCGGAAGCTAAACAAGGGTCGGACGGTCGGTCTGAAATACACTTTGGCCTGATAAAAAAAAATCATTAAAACCAACATAAATATTAAATAAATAAATAAATAAATAAATAAATAAATAAATAAATAAATAAATAAATAAATAAATAAATGTAAAGCTCGGGCTAAAAGGGTACGTTGTATTTAACGCACGAGCACAAACTCGGCTTTAACCTTGAACCGCTACCAGTTAATTGTTATTGAAAGTCGAAGACCAATAACTGGATCCCTATTTGTGTCTCACATTTCAAGAATCGTCCTTACTGACGGACCCAGTTACCCGATATTAACGCAGTTACTGACAGTTCATACCATTGCTAACTTCCATAAATGACAAGCTGACTGGCTGTTACCACTCACACTGGCAATACTAGATGTAACTAACTGATTGTTTGTGACAATGACTGCCTAGCTAATACCTAAGTCCCTATCTTGCCATTACAATGTAAGTGTTTTGAAATCTGTATGTTAGTCACAGTAAGTTTTTACGAGCTCAAAAATAAAAGAATAAGATGAAATGAAATGCTAATATTAATTGAGAGTTATTTTCTGTATTCCTGTGTGGCATATATCCAATTATGAAAGTTGTACATTCAAAACGTGACACAATTGAATCTGGAAAATGCAATGTCGATAATATATTCATTAAATTCACATGTCAAAGTGAAAATTAATAGTGATTTCAGAACTCACTAATCATGTATAATCTCCACTTGATTATATATCAAAACAAATGTTATCAAAGTCAGCATTTGGTGTGTGCAGTATGATACTTTCAGATACTTTCAAATTCTGGTTGTAAATTATGTAAAATGGTTCCTTGATTAGTACCAAAGGCTATACATTCATATGGTCACTTTATTGTAGTCAAAGGCCGTAGTTTCAAAATACAATTTACAAACTTACACAACCAAGAAAATATGCTACATTTGCTTCTGACCTGATTTTTAAAGCGTGATAAACAAAGTCTGCTAGTCTCTGTAATTCAGTTGATTGATCAAATGATAACAATTGAGTAAACTTTTCAAAAGATGGCGGCTGATAAAAATATTGCGGGATGTATTTTGATCTAAGGTTTACAAAAAAGTCACATTTCAATAGGAAATGGTATTCGTCCTTGATTTCATTTGAATCGCAAAGTACACAAATACGGTCAGCTCTATCAATTGCAATACCTTATCTTCTTCCTGTCTCGATATATAAACAATGGGACGAACATCTAAAACGCGCTAGCATTGTCCTATGACTAGCAATTCTTACCGTTGTCAAGTGTTTTTCTGGTAGAAGCAAGGACTTGAAATTTCTATATGTATCTAAATTATCGATCACTGAAATATCAGTACGCCATACACTTAATAAATATAGTCTAAATCTAATATCAAAAGCATCAACAAAATTTTGAACATCACCTATTTCCTGTACTTGCCAGGCATCTTGCAAGTTACACATGAACAATAAATGTTTAACTCCAGTTACCCAAGTGCATCTAGAATTTACAGTAGAATATTCAATATCTAGGAGCATATCATAACACTATCTGGGGGTACCTTGGACCAATACTTCATACACATTTTTGCAGTATGTAGGAAAATAGGGTATCTGCCGCATTCTCTGAGAATGGCACTATTGCTATTCCTACCCGTATCATTGTCTATTTTCCTGTTTATTACTTTGTTTAAAATTCTATGATTTAAACTAGAGGACTTTAACTTAAATTTGCTGTTATATCCCTCTAATTAGTCTCTAGTCTATGCGAAAGCGATTTGGCACCTCTAGTTTTACAGCGACAGTGTCTGACGAGTAAATCAACAGTTACAGTTACGTTATTTACTTCTAAATGTCACACTACCTTATGTCAACCCCTGTTCATATTATGCGACGACTCAGTGTACATAGTTAACTATTTAACAATTGAGTAACGAAAAAAGTTCGTTGCTGTTTCAATCGTCCTCTAAAATTGTATATTTATTGCTACTAAACCTTGGGACACTGATTCTGACTCGACTGTTCTTGAATACCACAGAAGCAATGCAGTTGCTGACCAGAGGGAATGCGATAAATAGTTCTTGTGTCATAAGAACATGTTGTGAAAATCCTGCCCTTAAGGAATGATTCATGTGGGAAACAAAGGATTTTGTCATAAACATAATCCAAAGGCTTGGGTCACTTGAGAAGTTCACATTTATGCGACAGCTTGATTTTCAATATGTTGCCATGTTTAAAACTATACTAATTTTAATTGTCGTATCATTTTTCAGTACAGTACAGTATGCAGACATTGTACATGTTAAACAGAGATAGATGTTATCCAATCGTAGCGCAGTAACAGGTTGAAATCGTTTCCTCTGTTGAGAAATCAATTATGATTTTATTTATTGTCCCATTTACAGCTACACAAATATAAGTCCATAACTGATTCATTACTAAGGATGTGTGTGATTATGAAAAAAGTTGTTGTACCTAATAAAACATTTTGTTCCTGTTGCAGCTGGTTCAGCTTAAAGTGTTTTGACGTATTTGTTTTATAATATTCCAGAAGATCGTTCAATGAATAACAATCACAATTGCATTTTAAAGTTTGAGTGATTGTTTGTAGGTCGACACTGTTGTTGTTAGTAAACCAACGTATTTGAATGTCATGCGATTGAACGCTGTTCACTGATGTCGGTGTGTCTTTGTAAACAGGAACATCTGTTGACGGATATTAGATTTTATCAATGCGATTTTCGCCACCTGTCATCCAGCCAATTGACGTGTATAAATATATATGAGGATTTGTGATCTGCATAGGTTGGGTATTATATTAGTACTTCAATTGCATTCTTTTATCCTTTCATTTAAATAATGACATTTTTACATCTTTAGCGTAAAAAATGAATATAGATTCCGTGTTTCAAATCTTATTGATAAATTTGGCTTGGTGTTTACAAAAGGTAACAATTGCTATTGGACATAAATGTCACGGGAGTGTTATATCAAATGAAAATAGTGAAAATTAACCAAAATATCCCTCAGGTGAAGTTTAGCAAAGCAACTGATGTGCACCAAATTATGTAAATTGACTAACATAGAATCTCCATTATGTAATTCAGAGGTTATATCTGAATGACGCTGTAGCTGGTTAGAGTGCGAATTATGTTTACGATGACGTTTAATGTAGGTCATGCAGAGTTCAAATGCGTATACATTTACGTTAGATTCCCGTGTAGCATTTAAAGACTGTTAATACTGCAGGAGTTCGCAGGACATATGCACGTGAAGGTAAGCTGCCATTAGATATAACGCTAGCTATTCATTTTGTTTTCGAAGTATATTGCGAACAGTTTGCAGATGTATTTTGGTTTTTATTATATTCAATGTATATTTCAGAATATGTGTTAATTTGAAAGCAGATTTCTAAACATCTCTTCATATAATTCGTCTAATGAATTCGAAAATTGAAACCCCGATATACATCCATTGTTCGTTCTCAAACAATACAGTACTATTGCTTGCTTTAATTTCGTCGGTGTCAATCTTTAATAGCACAAGCCGAGTACATGTGACGGTCGTATCAATTGCGAATATATATACTTTGCGTCACAGTACAGTGTTTATGTCAACACCTTCTGTTATATTTTGGGATTTTGTTTATTTTCGTACACTTTTTTCGATATTTTGCTGATAAAAAAGCAAATTTCAAAAACCTTACATACATACATACATACATACATACATACATACATACATACATACATACATACATACACACACATACACATACATACATACATACATATCAATTACATAAACTACTATTTGGGTTTAAAATTAGAATTTTTATAAATTGTACTGGCACACAATACTTGATATATTTCCCCTTTTTCACCAATTGAAAAGAAGTATTTGTATGAATTGCACTGAATATGATAACACCTAAACCTTTCTATTTAATCTAAGGCTTGAACATAATATATATATACAAAAGCCTTTCGTTCTTATATTTTCCAATGGATGCAAAAACAGAGAATGCATATGAATTTCTACGCCAACACGTTCTGAGTATATATTTTCAAGTAGTGACTTGCAAATCTCTAATGCTAATTAAATGCCCAATAAAGGTATTTAACAACAAAGCTGATATAATACTATGATGGATTGATCCTACTGAGGCAGCTCTGCAAAGCCTGGGCGAAACGTCTTGGCCAGAAACACTTTACTGTTTATTCTATATGTTCAAATAAAACTACTTAGTGTATATATAAGTAAAATACATAGTAAATATAGTTCGGCGCTGACTGAATGTAGGTTAGTGCATTCGAACAGTTATGTCAGCGAGATGCAAGACAACGATTGATGGATACTACAATTAGCTAAATGTCATTATCTCTTGTTATACGAGGATAAATTAATGGCTTTCATGGTGCTGTGTAGTTTACATATAAGTGGCATAACGCAGGAACATATGTTATAGGCTTTTAACATGCGTTAAGTATATGCTGGCCTGATGTAAATTTCCACATTCATTATTGCTTTCGTGCCGGGATGTTGTTATGACACACATGAAAAAACATCTAAAATTCGAAATTGAGATGGCAATTCCCGGATACTAAACAATTCACAACAGTAAAAGTTGTAGACAGTCCAAAATATTTTTAGTGTGTTCAAGCACAAAAATACATTAACAGTTTGGTGACCATAATACCTATATGTTTAAACAATGTAATATTGTAAAGGAAACGGAGAAAGTCAAGATACACTTGCATTAAACAAGTGTTATGATGACCTTGTGACTGCAGTGAAAATGAAATGAATTTAATTTGGACTTTGATTCGCAAATGCAGATTGATATGAACCAAACTCTGTTTCTTTTTGTTCTTTTTTTTATGGAAATTGATATGAAACAAACTTTTCTTTGTCAAAATTGATTTATGCTATAATGAGCCTTTTCTGTTGCCGTACTGGAGACTGCATAATATGTATCATGTTTGTTCAAGTTGCCTTTATCTATACAAGTGAAACATTTTTCATTATCATTACGAGTATTATTTAGAAAACTTAACCATCATAAAACCCTTGTTCATTAGCAAGTGGTTGTCTGTGTACGTATACATTGGTTTTTATGTGGGTCTGAGATCAGAGACATTCAAACATACGTTTAATTCTCCTAGGGAGAGGTAATGCTGTGAGATCATGACTGTGCCTGTGTCCGTGTATCCTTCTGCCTGTATACAGCCATAGCCCCAAAGCATATCTCAAAAACCACTTGGCCGGTCGTTATGATATTTGGTGACCAGACTTTTTACAATGGTAGTAAAGAAATTGATAACAAAATGTGATTTTGTTTTGACAATGTAAATATTTGGTGCAGGCATTTTTTATTTTGATAAATAAAGTCACAAAATCGCCTGTTTGAAATACTAAAGTGGTGCATACTAATTTCAGTCATTGGAATAATGCCGTTCATTTTGAACAATTTCATTGGGTATTTTATAAAGTAGGAAACGTTTCACTTATGTGTTATCTTGGTAGAAAAAAATATTTAAGTTTGGGTATAATTATTCACATACTCATTAAACAAGCTGTCACAATTTTGACGATTTACGTGTATATCTTTCAATCTTCACAAACACTGATACAGACTTGCGTTAATTTCGAATGAAGTGCATATGAATAATCTTAATCAGCATACCCTTTTTAAAAAAAAACAACGAAATGCTGGCTGTACACCAATCCATCCGACTGAGGAGAAAACGAGAATGTATTAAATGTGGTGAAACAAACAGATGAGACTGTGCAATGGTCCAGAGATAAAAACGCAACATTTATCATTCTATATATTAGGCTTCCCTTTATCTAATCTTGGTCTTCAATATACATATAGTCATTTTTATCGATAGAGACTCCATCCAAGTGTCTATATTATTGGATTTACGCCTTCTTAGTTTTACTTTTGCTTGAACCCTATCCAATTATCAATCAACCAAAGGTTATCTTCTTTTTTGTATGTGTCCCTTTTTATGGGCTTAGATCTATAAACATACGTTCGAAATATACATACATACATACATACATACATACATACATACATACATACATACATACATACATACATACATACATACATACATACAAACATACATACACACACACACACACACACACACACACACACACACATACATACATACATACATACATACATACATACATACATACATACATACATACATACATACATACATTTCAGGACATGGCCGTAAAACTTTTATGCACAAACTCTGGTCATTGGAAATTTAAGCAATAGAATGAAAATGATTCGGACTATTTATCGGGTATGGAAAATACAGACACTGCAATGTATTTAGTAGTAGGGATATCGTGTACCATGAGATGAAAGGATTTAGATCTTTATACCGACGACCTCAGTATCGGGAGAGATAAGAAGTGAGGGTAATTAAAAATGGCCAGTATTATATATTCACTTGTCAAGGGGTTGACGTGCAAAACATGAAAACACGTAATGTATTTCACTCATGACAAACTGCGGATTTCAATTTTCTCTCTTATAATTGGACTTTGTGATAATATGTAGTCACAAACCATATAGGTCACTGTCTGGGGTGTATCTGCAAGCGAGAAACGGATAATATATACATACATATACCGCGACATATGAAGCACGATGGAGTTCTGTCTACCTTATTATTCTCGTAGTTTTAAACTACTATTTTATTCAGTACGTTTTATTACATAATCCCCAGGGGCTTTGCACATCAGCTACTTTTTAGTAGTTCTATGTTGTTTAAGCGAGCTGTGTAAGCAGTACTCAGAAAACGAAAACAAACTCGCTGTGTAACAAACAATATATACAACATATGAAGGGTCACCTATTATAATGGAAAGTAAAGATATCATACAGTTAAATGCCGGAGGTGTATTATCGATGGCAATCTAAACAACAGTATAATCCCTTGATTCTAAAAATACTACTTTTGTCTCATTTTCACTCCAGATAAAACAGCGCATGAATTGTTTGCTGCTGAGCACCAATGGCTTCGCATGCATATGATTAGCTTGGGATTTTATCAAGCCTCAAGAGAATATTCGACCGTCACAATCATCTGCTGGATGGCCAAGTCATTTCGTTTCTTTCAATCACCAAGCGCTATAACGTTACCCTTATATTACGAGCACGTCAGAAAGTTGAGATGTTCGAACAGAAACAGAGGTTCCTTGTCACGATGATGTTACCTTTCCTTGTGGTTTTCACAGTAACTACTGCATTAGATGAAGGGTAAGTACACAAAGGTTATCAACGCAGTGTATATGTAATATCGTCGATTGTTAGCTAGATGGGTCTTCTCAACTCATCTCAGAAAGCGTTCGCATTATATCTTACTGTACGAAAATACAAAAATGAATTAATGTGAGAAGTGAATACAAATTTATTTTATTTGATTGTTTTTATTTACTTAATTTTATTACTAGAATGCAAGAGTAACGAATTAGCGTCTACATGGAGCGACTTTGTCAGCAACAAAGGACAGAAAACAAGACACATTAAGTAATAACCAACAGTATTTAGCTTGAGGACGACGTAGCTGATAACCCTTGATGTTAGTCGACTATCAAACACTATCAAAGTATATTTATGTAATAAGAATGCCATGCTGTTGATGTATGGGAACCTAAATGGGTTTGACATGCAACACTGCAGTGTTCGCTTAAAAGGGATTTTTTAAATGAAATATTTATTCTTGACGATGTACTTGTTTGTTCCATTGGCTTTAATACAAAGGCACGTGTCTCGGTAGGGCCATCGCTTCAATCTGAAATTTAAAGATAGTACTTAAACCGCTGATGTATGGTCGTTTGTTTTTGTATGTTTGTACTGTCTGTCTGTCTGTGTGTCTGTTTGTCTGTCTGCCTGCATGTCTTTTGTCTCTGTCTGTCTGTCTGTCTGCCTGTCTGTCTGTCTGTCTGTGTCTCTGAATGTCTGTTTATCTGTCTGTCTGTCTGTCTGTCTCTGTCTGTCTGTCTGTCTGTCTGTCTGTCCGTCTGTCTGTCTGTCTGTCTGTCTGTCTGTCTGTCTGTCTGTCTGTCTGTCTGTCTGTCTGTCTGTCAATAGTTGCCTGTATCCGTGTTTGTGCATGTGTGTGTCTATGTTGATATCATTTAGTCTGTTCGAAAGGACGACTCTAATGTTCAATAGCGATGACTTCAAACCTAATAAGATGACGTGTTCACTGTAAGTTAGAGATAGCTAAAGGGTGAGATGGGGCCAATGTCGTCATCACGGTAAAATTGGCGAATAATATATACACGCCCAGTCTAAACTAGTTTTTACTTGGCTTCGAGAACTCGCTATTCTTTTTAAATTGGCATTTAAATATTTAAAATGACATTTAAAAACCACCTTTAGCTGAGGGCCTACTCATGAAAGTGATCGGAATCAGCATGAATCGTACATATAGGTTCTCTTTCAACCCAAAGGACGTACAGCAGCATCAAAAAGGCATTGCATTTAATATGAAGCTGTACGGCTAAGTTTGATTTCCATTGTTATTTGTTTGTGTTTTTGTTTTTTTACTTTAACAAAGACCGGATTCCCTAATTTTGTAGTCTCAAACATTAATGTGGATTCTAATAAGATTAAGTTTAGGTCTAGTATATGGGTAATTACTTGTGCTACCAGATATTGAAATCGCTCTATCATATATTACTATTGGGTGTTTTGGACGTCACTATAAATTCTTGCATCGTGATACGCGTCGCGTTTGTTAACAACGGAAAAGCACCACATCCGAGCATGCGTATCAGACTACCAATAAACTTTACAAAGTCTTATCATTGTAATAACTTCACGTGCCCTCTCGACATCGTGTTCTTGTAAATTGTGAAAGACCCGACCCGACCCGATCGACCCGACCCGACCCGACCTGACCCAACCCGACCCGAGTCGAGTCGAGTTGAGTTGTGAGTCAAGTCGAGTCTGGGTAAGTGTCATTCTTTTCAGTCATGCATACGACAACAGAGATTAATGATACACGTGGTGTTTAACAAAGCATTAGATTGTCGGGTACAATAAAAGCAAACCATTTACTCCGAATATCTACCTTTCTCACTCATTCTCTTTGCTATCAACAGTTCTAAAAGTATTAGAACAATAAGAATCAATCTGTTTTATTATTGTAGTTTGTTTTATGTATGCACTAACCAAGGTAAAGCTAAAAATATAACTAACATCGTATAATGAAAAATAAAACCACTAAAATCACAATCCATGGCTTAATGGGGACTTCAGGGACCAAGCAATACAAAAGAAATATTATATATTTTCATATATATAGATCACGCTCGTAAAAACCATACTCTAATGGGAAGTTAATAAATAGATATATTGCAGCAACAACACTGCACTTTATCATACTAAAGAATATCTCAGGTGTTGTGGCTAGGCCATCAATATCAACCAAAGATAAATTTATTGTATAAGACAACTAATAATCTATCTTCGTATTCTGGAACCATACTTGGTGGTCAGGCGTATAACAGCTGTGTTCAATGGTAAATATCAAATATCTTTTGGAACCATGACTTTTAAAATTGTACTCTCTTTATTATTCCATGATATATGTTTTAGCAGTCTATAAAAATCGCATCAACCAGTCGTAAACCTATATAGTAATAAAAAAAACGAACTGTTATATCCATAAACACCGACATTGTGTACTTCCTGTGATGAGACGGATTCGTATGATCGCCAGTCGAGTGTGAAAACATATCGAATTTTACTCGAGTGGTAATATTCGACATGGAATTGTTGAAATAAAGACGAACCGTAAATAGATGTGACATAGTCATTAATTGGACTTTATATTTTGAAATGTCATCAATCCATCGCCACTGTCATAGTATAATCAATGATAAAAGATAACACACAATTGGGCAAATACAGTCTTGGAAAGATGATATCTTTTTCAGTAATTGAGTTTTATAAACGTTATAGGTGAACATAACTCTGTTAACAGTAATCGTGTTTAGTTTTCACATAGTTACAGTTGATGTAAATATGACAGTGTTTTCTCTGTTTAAATTGGTTAGACAATATTTAGCTTCAGTTGAGTTGATAATTAAAAATAAATATACTTTGATATAACTATATGTTTAAAAATTATAAGATCTTTCCAAACCGGTTGTTATACCATGGGGAATATGTTTCATTAAATTCATAAATCTAGTGCATTTGTCTTTGTTGTGTTTTGCTTTGTTTATTTTGTATTTGTTTATTTGTTTTTCTATCCTAAAGCCATAACCATAACTACACTAATTGGTGAACAAGTAACTACACTAATTGGTGAACAAGTGAACACATTACTAACAATGGCTTTACTAATAGAAATCCCTTCATAATTGGCAATTTGGTATATATCCTTATTCTTTTCCAAAATGTCTATGTCTACTGTTTTGGGTTATTGCACTCCTAGCAAAAACCTGCGGTTGGTATGTACATGCTGTCTTCTAAATTTGTAATTGGGTTCACGTAGTTATTTTCGGTAACTTAGATTATTACAATTTTGTAAACGCTCTTCTTAAATATAGAGTGATACACTCTCTTGCTGAATATCGTAATAATAATGGAAACATGAACATAGTAAATAAGACTTTTGATAATGACAACATGTTAATATATAATTAATGACATGCTTGGTAATCTATTTGTATCTTTTACATAGCGATACCCATTATCTGTACAATCTGTTGGCGAATTCAAACTATCATCACCACATGAGACCGAACGAATCTGGTACGTAGCTTGTGTGTATATATGTATGTCTGTCTGTCGGTCTATATGTATGTATGTATGTATGTATGTATGTATGTATGTATGTATGTATGTATGTATTTAGGTAGGTAGGTATGTAGGTAGGTAGATAGGTATGTATGTATGTATGTATGTATGTATGTATGTATGTATGTGTGTGTGTGTGTGCGTGCATGCGTGCGTGCCATGCGTGGCGTTGCATTATGTTGTGCTGTTCTGTGCTGTGGTGAAGTGTAGTGTAGTGTAGTGTAGTGTAGTGTAGTGTAGTGTAGTGTGTAGTGTGGTGTGGTGTGGTATGGTGTGTATTGCTCAAAATGTCGTTGATTTGAATGTATCAATAGTCCGAATACAGCAAATGCTCTTTAATAAACAAAAGTACAAACAACTGTCAACATTACTATATTTATATAGACCTTGAAACACAATCCCATTTATATTGTTTGTTGTAGGTCTGCCTTTGGTGGTGTCTGTGTTTATGCAAATCACTGATATTTATTCTATATCTGAAGTATCGATGGTAAGTACGTGTTCATTGTGAAATCAAACAACGTTTATTTTTAGAATGCTTTGCTTCGTTTGCATTTGCCACTGATTCCAGTGTGAGAGATTGATCTCGCTTTAATGTCAAGGTTAAATATCACAACCGAAATAACAGCAACATACGTTTGAAGACAATCTGTTTTCAAAGTGGTACTATATGCGACAGGTGTGCCCAACTCCCAATGTATCTATGTTTTTGGGATATTTACAAACAAGCGTTTGACACTTAAATTCAAAAACTTCGTCCGTTTTCAAGCATCATATGTAATCCCAATCTGTTCTCTTGTACCGATTTGCTTTTCTTTCTGTCCATCGTTGCTCAGTAGAACGCAGCGGTCGACATAGTCACAATGTGCACGTAGGGTTGGTATGATTACTGAACGGAAATGGACAGAACGAGAATCATATCGATGCATCAGAACATACCAAACTAAGATATACCTTGGGATAACACATTACTCTTGCAAAACTATGAAACTTTTGAATTTTAGTGTCATACTCTAAACATCTGATATGCATACTGAAAGATTCGCAGCGCACGACACTGAGCTGTACATTTTTATTTCGACCTTTAAAATTGTGATTCGTACACATTTGATATTTTTAGACGTCATAAAACACTGACTCTCATAATGGAATATATCATCATACCACTTTGCTAAACATCTTTCATATTGACGTTTTGCCACATACAAGTGACCTTTCTTTGTGGAAATGCTTCCTGCATAAATCAATGTTAACGTTACACCCTATTTACTAAATATTACACGCTACATTTGGAAGATTTATAATTTAGATGGGCATAGTTTTGAAATGGAGAGGATAATTTGTTATTGTAATCACATATTAATACACACAATTTAAATGGTTGCAGGACTATGGCGTGTCAATGTTCTTGGTGCAAAGATGGCACGATCCGCGGTTGAAATTTAACGGGTCAGAACATATCGATCTCCGGGCAGGATCACCTTTGATGAAGCAAGTGTGGACACCAGACACGTACTTTCCACAGGAAAAGCGTGGCCATTTACATGATGTTACCATGCTGAACAAACAGATCAGGCTAACTCCGCAAGGAGAAGTGACGTATGATATGAGGTAATTATGGTGAATACATCTCTAGTAGAACTAGTAAAATATACACTTTTCAGTCATCATCATCATCATCATCATCATCATCATCATCATCATCCCAACAAGATCAGCAACTCTCGGAAATTTTCCAGTACCAAAAGTACATCATACATTTTGCCAATTCAATATCAAATATGCTAATGTAAAAACACTGGAACTCCCCCCCCCCTTTACTTTAAAGAATACCCATAATCGCCATGCATTCAAGACAAATCTAAACACAATATTTTACATATTTGATTCATTTTCTCTTGTCTTCCGTCTTCCATTGTTGTTTCTTTCAATTTCAGTACACAGTGTACGCTGTAAGTGTATATGTATTTTTTATTAAGTCAGGACTATGGGCTAGATTAGTCCCTAGCGGACTATATCCGTGGTCCTCACCAGGAATATTTTGTTTTTCTTTCTTTGTTTTTCTTTCTTTTAGTTAGTATTAGTGTAATTATTAGTTGGAAATATTTTTTTCAGAAATTGTAAGTTATTGCCTTGTTAGCTTTTCCTCTTCCTCTTTTTCTTCTGTTATGTACCCTTTTGTAAAATTTTCTGGTGAAAGTCGTTAAGTCTAAATGTCATTGAGACCGCCTCCCCATAACAAGCTTATAATTAGACAAACTCCTTTTGATAAGCTGCTAATACAACAATTCAAGCATTGTTAAATTCGCCACATTTGTTTATGAGAAAGTTGTTTGTTTAGGAGAAAGTTGCTTAAACCTAATTGGCATTTAGATTGGTGACGTGTGCAATTTTTGGAAAGCGTCGTGCACCTCACTCTTGAAAAGCCTCTTTACTAAAAAGAGAGAGAGAGAGAGAGAGAGAGAGAGAGAGAGAGAGAGAGAGAGAGAGAGAGAGAGAGAGAGAGAGAGAGAGAGAGAGAGAGAGAGAGAGAGAGAGAGAGGGAGAGAGAGAGAGAGAGAGAGAGAGAGAGAGAGAGAGAGAGAGAGAGAGAGAGAGAGAGAGAGAGAGAGAGAGAGAGAGAGAGAGAGAGAGAGAGAGAGGTGGGGGGAGAGCGAGAGAGCGAGAGAGAGAGAGAGAGAGAGAGAGAGAGAGAGAGAGAGAGAGAGAGAGAGAGAGAGAGAGAGAGAGAGAGAGAGAGAGAGAGAGAGAGAGAGAGAGAGAGAGAGATGTTATACCAGTCTGATATATCTACTGCTACTACATCATAATCGACAAATATAATATAATACTCAACAAAAAATAACCTTCGTCTTCTTGTATTCTATGGACTCTTCTTTTAGGGTCAGTTTGTTGTTGACATGTTACATGCGACTTCATCGATTCCCGATGGACACACAGAACTGTGGGATTGACCTGGAGAGTTGTGAGTATGATCATATTTACATACTAGGACAAGAATGAACAAGTTACCACTTATAAGTGATCAAATGGGCGATTTCGTTCGTAACTACTATTTGCATTAATTATGTTGCATTAGTAAAAGTTATTTATCATCACGGGTAAAAACATTGTGTGCTTCCGATTACATTCAATTTTAAAATAGGTGGGGTAGGTCGATTTTTTATTTTATTTCAATATATTTATTTTTCATGTGTGAGTGTCTAGTTCAGGTTTTTCATTGTTTTCCCAATGGTCTCTGTGTTGTTTATTTTTTCCCATCAGATGTACAGCCATTACAGATTGGGAGAATAGTTTTATATTGTCTTTTTAAATTGACGTCAGTTTCCGCATCCACTATTTCTTACGAGACCACGCGATTTTCGCGATTTTATGATCATTTTTTTCGAATACGTAAAAGAAAGTTTAGGGTCGGCGTGAAAAACTATGTGGGGTCAGGTAACCGGGCCTCAGAAGAAAAACATGTTTGTTTTATCGAATATGTTCTAGAAAGAAACATGTTTTTTTTTCAAATTTCTAATTCAGGTTATTCTATTTTAAGCTTGGACTGTATTTGATGTCAATGTGTTGTGTTCTGAAATGCGGGTATTGTCTTACAAGCTTGTTTTGCAGTGTTTTATCTTTTCAATAGTGCATCGTGTCGTGTTTGCTATACCACGGCTCATTTACCTAGGTTGAACTAATTTTGTCACATGTAATCATTATATAACTGAAGAGATAACAACCTTGCTTTTTAATTCACATAACTATAATGTACAGTGACAGCCTTAAATTAATTTTTATTCAAATTGCGCATTGGACTGTTCGTCTGTTTTCCCACATATAGGTACAAACAGTTGTTTGGCAACTTCTTTATTGGAATTAATTACTATTTGCATATTTAATTTAATATTAGTTTCTACGGCCATGTTGATAATATTTTACAGAGATTTGGGTTTAGAGCAGCGCATGCACTCCGAGCATTTACAGCATATACCTATGGCCTAGTAACACTCCGAGTAAGATTCACCTGCTTATGCAATCGTGAATCATTTCAAGTAACTCTCTTGTGTCTCAATTCACGTTTTCATAGTTGGCTACACAACCAGAGATGTCTTTCTCCGCTGGAGTAACCAATCTGTAATTTTAGAAGATATTCTCATGCCCGACTTTACAATAGGAACACCACACATTTCTGCACTGTTGAGTGAATATCCCTTAGGTAGGCAATTCATCTAAATAGAGAGAGCTAGTGAGCGAACGAGCGAGCGGAGAGAGAGAGAGAGAGAGAGAGAGAGAGAGAGAGAGAGAGAGAGAGAGAGAGAGAGAGAGAGAGAGAGAGAGAGGGGGGGTGTATGTGTGTGTACATATGTACCATAATGTTATTAACACTTATATATATAGACCATGCGTTTTTAATAATTATCAAACATGTGGCCAACTCGGCTTTTTTACATGCAGGTGTAGCTTTAGTCCCAGCATTATGGACACAGACAGACAGACAGACAGACAGACAGACAGACAGACAGACAGACAGACAGACAGACAGACAGACAGACAGACAGACAAACAAACAGATATACAGACAGACAGACAGCGAGAGACAGGCAGACAGACAGACAGACAGACAGACAGACAGACAGACAGACAGACAGACAGACAGACAGACATAGTCCGAGAGGAGACAGACAGACAGACAGACATGCAGACAGACAGACAGACAGGCAGGCAGACAGACAGACAGACAGACAGACAGACAGACAGACAGACAGACAGACAGACAGACAGACAGACAGACAGACAGACAGACAGACAGACAGACAGACAGACAAACAAACAGATATACAGACAGACAGACAGCGAGAGACAGGCAGACAGACAGACAGACAGACAGACAGACAGACAGACAGACAGACAGACAGACAGACAGACAGACAGACAGACATAGTCCGAGAGGAGACAGACAGACAGACAGACATGCAGACAGACAGACAGACAGGCAGGCAGACAGACAGACGGACAGACAGAGACAGACAGACAGACAGACAGACAGACAGACAGACAGACAGACATAGTCCGAGAGGAGACAGACAGACAGAAAGACAGACAGACATACAGGCAGACAGACAGACACATAGATAGACAGACAGACAGACAGACAGACAGACAGACAGACAGAAAAATACAAAGTGTAATTCAAAACGTTACAATGTCGACTTTTTTACAAACGTATCTCTTACAAAATGTTTTCTTTCGCTGAATAATAAAAAAGACAATATGAATAAAACATATACAGGTATATATATCATACTGACGCCAGTTAGAGCGTATGTTGATCCTTTCAGCGGTCTTTAATACTGATCGTCTTTTGTGATTAAAATATTAAGATTGATTGTGCAGTAGTAACAGTTTCCAGGACACTTTTAAATGACATTATGTATAACTGTTACTCTAAAACGTAACTGCTGATGAAGTGTCGTAATAGATATAAACACACTTCACCTTACACTTAGAACTTTAAGTTGCAGTATACAAGGGCGTGCATACTGACACACTTTATGGATCGACTACTAACTGTCACCATAGCTATCGCCATGTGCTACATTCTCCTTTATAAGCTATTATACAGACAAGATTGGTTAATTTTTCACAGGTACCTACTCACGAGTGCGGTGCGAATTCTTACTGGAGCGTGAGTTAATGTTCTACATGATGGAGCACTATCTGCCATCAGCCCTACTTGTTATTCTCTCTTGGGTTTCCTTATGGATTGATATTGAAGTAACGCCTGCAAGGGCAACTTTAGGTGTGACAACGCTGCTTACTCTGACAACACTGAGCTCAGGTGCAAGACAACACCTTCCGAAGGTGTCCTACAGCACAGTAAGTATATCCAACGTCTTGATGTTGATTAAGTCTCTATGAGCACGCTGGTTAGGAAAACTCGACAAAAAATACGGATTATAAGTACTGTTAATATAACTTTTATTTCAATAGAAAATGACATTTGACATAAATATCATTGCCGTATTCCAAAATATGATTTGTAAGTAAATCGAATACGATGTCCCGGTTAACTACTCGCAAAGGGAACGACAGATATAACGACAGGGATGTGTAGGCAGATGATGAATGAAATGTATGCAAATATGCCTAGCAGCAAGACCATGTCCGTAGTAGCAAAACAGAAATGGGTAGGCAAGTGAATAAAAATTTCAAACATGTATGCAAACAAGCCTAGAAACAAGACCACACCCTAAGCAAGAGTCAAACTATGATGTTTATTGCAAAGATAATAACACGGATTAATAAGCAAGAGAATAAAAATTCAAAAAAATGTATACAAATATGGCAGACAACAAGACCAGGCCTATAGCAGCAGGCATATGGTAGTGTATATTGCAAGGATAAAAAACAGAATGAGTAGGTAAGTGCATAAAGATTAAAAAATTGTATGCAAACATGCCTAGCAACACTACTTCCATAGCAACAACCAAATGATGATGTGCATTGCAAAGATAACAGTAATGATTAATAGGCAATTGAGAATAATCATTCCAAAATATATGCAAATATGCCTAGCTACAAGACCACGCCCATAGCAACAGCCAATTGATGATTGTGTGTATTGCAAAAACAGGTATTAATAGACGAATTGATAAATATGTAAAAAGATGTATCCAAATATGTTTGGTAACAAGACCATGCCCATAGTAACAACCAAACAACCATGTGTATATTGCACAGACAACAGGGATTAATATACAAATGGATAGACATTGCAAAAAATGCACACACACACACACACACACACACACACACACATATATATATATATATATATATATATATATATATATATATATATATATATATATATATATATATATATGTATGTATATATATATACAAGACCCCGCCAATAATAACAGCCAAAAGATGTATATATTGCAAAGATACAAATGGTTAGACAAGAGGACATTACAAACATTTTTTTTAAATGATAAGGTTGACCAAGCAACGAAAATACTGCCCATACCATACAACAGTGCGATTATGGTGTATATAAACATTTTAGAAAATTAGCCAGAAATGTTGGAAATCCTTTGAGCCGAACTTTGTTGCGACCATCCAGTTCTCATTTGCATTTTTGCATAATAAAAAGTATATAGTTGTGCTACAACGCAATTGGCGCTATTTTTTTATTATCGTATTTGATTTTCAAGTTTGCTACAAGACATGAAATGGTGAATGCTTCTATGTGCAAACGTAGTTTCTGTTCATAAATTCAACTTCATTTTGCACCACAACACGAAATGCTTTTTGGTGCATACCTTTCAAAAGCTTTAAATTTATGAACAAAGACACGAATTCCTTTTTTCCAAAATATAGCGAAAGAAAACAGTCGTTCACATGCACACCATACATCCTGTCTAAAATGGTATCCTTATCAGCTAAGAAACAATAAATAACTCGTGGTAACTAGGTAAACAAATGTACTCATTCAATACCAAATACTTTTAATCAAATCTAGAAATTCATAAACTTAAAAATGTGTTTACTTTTTTCTTATCAAACCAAAATAGAGATCGGTATAGGTAGTCCACCACTGAAATTTACGTTTATATTTCAGGCACTTGACGTTTGGATGTTCGTTTGCTCGTTCTTTGTGTTCTCGGCATTAATTGAGTTCGCTATCGTCATATATGTCTATAAGCTGGGAGGAAGAGCTACTCCACAAAAGCATAAGAAAACAAAGGTAATACAATATATATATAGACAATATCTACCTATTTCATGAGTTACGTTGTCTGTGTGAAGTGTCGAATATTATACTGACTAAACGAAGACGCAGATAAGACAAGAATAATGATAATGTGCCTTTCCTCCTGAGAGCTCAAGGCGCTCACAAAGAACAAGACAGCCTGCAAAATAATAGTTTTAAAGGTGCATTAGCTGCAACTGGAACGATTTTTTGTGTGACCGTTTTGTTAAATAAAATTGCTTTACTAGTAATATTTGTACACCCTGAACAGAATTGAATCCCCTAAGGGTAAACGTGCTTGTGTAGCTGTACAACAAGTCGACTCAAATTGGTAATGTAATTCTTGTGGAAGAACGTGACCTAACGAACATGTATAATGTCTAATTATCGACAATAAAGTAATGTCTCAGTTACAACTAGTGCAGCTGTAAAACAGGCAACCACGAGGATAATAACAATGTAAGCAATTTCCAATCATTACATTTAGCATATGCCTCTCTGAACGGAACGATGACACTTGTTGAATGTAAATAAAACATCCAGGGGGAGATTCTACGTAATTCAAAGCATTATATTATCGTTGAATGTTTACAGTCATGTCATAATGCGCATAGAGTGATTAACGTATGCAAATTTTATGACTTCTAAAGAGAGGTGAATAGATGTGAACCTTTTATACAAGACCTTTGCATCACATAATATGATACTTTAATAGCTATATAGGCAATTTGGTCACAACATGTACACTGATGATAATAGATCTTGTAATAATTAGTTAAATAGTATCTTGCGAATAGGCTGGAGGGAAACATAAAAAAAAAATTGCTGTGAATATTCTGCACTTCTTCACTTAGTGAATTGAGCATAAAGTAAAATATATAATGAATGGACCTTTATCGGGAAATGATGTATTTTCCATATACTGAAAAATTGTAAAATTATTTGGTAAAAGTCATAGAACTGAATCTTCCAACAAATGCACAATATTGAAACACTACAATGATTAGTGGGTTGTCGGTGGCTGAGTGGTTAAACCACTTGCCTCTTACCACTGCGGTCGGGGTTCGAACCCCATTCAGGGTTCGATTAAATATACCACACTGTAAGTAAGAAGAGTGTCGTTCAGTTTGACTCTACCGAACAACACAGGTTTTCCCCGGGTACTCCGGTTTCCTCCTGCATTAACACTGAACCCATGAGGGATGGCCCTCACTGGACTTCTTGGGAGACAAGTGTTTATATGCTTAAAGAACTATCCAGTATAAATAAAGACTATTATTATTACTATTATTAGGCTGGACAATGGACGTTTGAACTTAACAAGTTTTATATGGTAATAATAACACTTTATGTAAATTTACACCAAAGGTTATTTAAAAAAATAACCAAAATTCCTTTTCAAAAACATCATTCTTGATTACAGCTAAACAGTTCACTTTGAACAACATTAACACGTTCCCTTGGCAACTGTTGAATGTGAGTTTCAGTCAATTGTGCATATTGTAGTCATGGGCTATTTAAAAAGGTATCTTAATGCCATGGTTTTCATGATGCAAATTGCTTCCTATAGATCCCTCAGAAACCGTTTAATACAATGGAGAATTTCCTCAAAGTTGTTACAGACTACTAACAAAAGACAACAGCCGAATTTGAGCTGGAGTCACCGATAACAAACACTGTTGAAGTAGTTTATTATTCATAAATGCAGTCACAACAGTTGCATCTTTTATACTCTATTATTCATCTTGTGAATATGAAATATCTTTAGACTCTTAAATTATTCATCAGTAATGCAATTCTACCATCATACCTGCTAGCCGTTTGTCCTCCCTAAAGTCGAATTGTTCATTTTTTATGCTGAGGATAATATCCTTCAAATCTTAAGTGTTATATAAACAAATGAAAGTTGAATCTATGTACAATAGAGAGTATTACACCATGCACAAGCCTTTTAGAACCAAAAATTTGGAATATATACTCTGGTCATTTTACATCCCGACAACGCGTGTCTACGTCACTGGTTCTGTTGTGTTCAATATATAAGTCAAAACATTCAAAATTCTTTGATATTACTGGCGCTGGTATAATTATGCACTTTAGGTCACTCGTAACTTCCTTGGCTGAACGAACAAAAATATTTGGGGATAACATCTAAATATATCATGCTTAAACCAAAAATATGGAATTATACACCGGTCGTTATACGCCACGACAATGCGCGTCTATGTCACGGCAAGGCGTGTCTACGTCATTGGTTCTGCTGTGTTCGTAATGAGTCAACAACACGTTCAAAAATTGCCATTAGTTTCCCCGATATTTCGTTGATATTACCGGTGTTGGTATCATTATGTTATTCTCCAATATTTTTTTCATTCAGCCGGAAAATACTCGTGACCTACGAGTCCGTTGTCACTACGAATCAATAGAAGAGTATGGATAAAGGCCCCTTAGGTCACTCGTATATTTCCTGGCTGTACGAAGAAAAATATTGCGGAATAACATCTTATTATAATATTTTTTTTAATGTACGTCGGAGTCTCGTTAACGAGTGTTTTGAGACTGTTAACATTATTACATATTTGGTATTATAAAGTAAACCTCATAATCTATTTATCCAGTTATAAAAGCAAGTATGTACAATAGATTCTATTACCTGCACTGTTATTTTATGATCATCTCTTTATTCGGACTCTGATAGTCATTCAAGCAAGGACAACCCAATATTTACTTTGCATGGAATCCTAAACGTTTAGAATGCAAGTCGAATGCATGGAATTCCATATTACTGGGATTTATTGTGTCGCTAAATCCAAACAGACAGTGATATATTGTATAATATTAGTAAATTTGATCATGTACTAGAATTAATTGACTGCTTTGAGCGTGAAGAAGATAATGAATGGTGATGTGAAGGGGAGAATATTTACCCTTCTCTTGGGAACAAGTGCCTGGAGATATTTAACTTACATTATACCATTTATTCAAAAATAGTATTCCACATGGCTGCATAAATAATGATGTAATGCGCCAGACTTAATCTTATGCCATAATACTGACCACAATGTCATATATATGTATATGTATATTTTGGCAAGGCTGGATAATCCGGTACAGTAGCTTAGTATTTATATATATTATGTAGTAGGAAGTGTTATTTAACACTCTCAGTCAGAGGGAATCGTCCTTGTTTCTGGATTTATATCAACAGAATAATCATAGCCTTGGGTTTAACGGGACATGAACCAACCCAGGTTATCCACCTTGTAAATAAAGGGAATATGGAGGAATAGATAGACTTCTAGGGGAACAGTCTCAATCGCTTGGCTGATTCGAGAGGTATAGAGATCGTAAGGTGGGCATACTGGATGAACTCACACACGGTCAGGAATTAAAATAGCTTGGCTTGTGGTTTATATACTTCGAGATGGAGGCACCTTATGGTCCTAGCTAGTCAAAGCTTAGCTCGACAAAAGACCATCCAAAAACGTCAGATTTCAGCTGGTTTTATTGATAAATCCTATATATTGTTAACTTCACATAATGTAAGACTTGTGAAGTACCAAGCTATCGACGTGTCTGGTTCCCCGGCCATGCAGAAGGAGTGTATAAACGTGGAAAGGATAGGCCAACCTTAGATAATTTTGAGACAGAATTGTGAAACTCGTTTATAAAACTACTTAGTACATTTTTTGTGATAATTTCATTCTCTATGTAGAGTTAACAAAGGTTAACTTCATCTAGTACTCTATATACCGCCCATCGTAGTTTCACTAAATTAACTAAATAACCCTATATCTTGTCGTGGTTAAATGGAAGATACATTCTCGTCTATTCAGTTATGCCTGGAATTAAGTTTCGGTAAATTTGCAGTTGAAAATATGTCAATTTATTTATTATTATTATATATTTATCATAAAACGAGAAACATGTCCATCCAAAATGATAAATTCAGTTAAACTTCGGTAGTTATGAACTTTTACTGGTTTCTCTTGTTACCTTAAAATCCATACTTGAAGTGGCGCAAGCTAAGTTTTACAAACTTTTACTCAGGTGAAAATACTTACATAGAACCTTGATTAAACTATGCTTGTATGGTGCTAACGTCAATGCATGAATAAGTCCTAGGATATTACAATTGTCTTCTGGCGTTCTTAGAATAGTTGAGTGCATAGTATGGATTGCGTCATCATATTTTCTATACGCATAATAAATTACGTCATCGGATTGTTATATCTTAATTCTAGTTGAATTCAGTCAATTGCAAGTGGTGATTAAATATGCTTCGATAAGTATAATACAATGAGTACCTTTTAAAAGTGCAGTAAATGTTACGTTTAAATTGCATAAACTCAGCGCGTACCTCTTTAAGACTTGGTTACTGCGATTTCTGAAGTGCGAAATAGAACATTTCCCTTCAAAATAAGGTGTTGTCCTTGTTATCCTTTTTCATTCTTTTCACAGAACACAGAATCTTCGTTTCCTGTACTACAAGAAACATACCAACCATCGGACGGAGTACAAGCAGATCATTTATCACCTTCAAAGAGTCTCACCGAAACAAAGGTGTATTTCCCAATGGAGATGGAAGAAACACGTGTTAAAATTCAAACAGACTTTAAGCAAATAGCCATGTCAATTGACAGAGTGTCCCGAGTCCTGTATCCATTATTGTTTATAATGTTTATCTTAATTTACTGGACATTCTACCTGTATGGATAAGAATAGGGCGTTTGCAGAAAATTCCAATTTGGCTTTTTAAAAAATGCAGACGTCTGCTGTGTACAACGTTGTGCTTTCTGAGATCTGATGTGATGTTGCGACATGATTCTTCTTCTCCTCTATGTACATACAACCAGCTATAAGTTCCGATGGGATTCATTTGTATTCCCGTGAGTGTCCCTGTCTTGTTTCGCTGCTTTGTGAATTTGACGCCATCGCGTACTGTCTATTAATGGCAGGTGTCACTGAACAACCTTACGCAGTATATTTTAATTGACACTGTTTCTGACATAAAAGTTGCCAACTGTAAACGAATATCCATGTTACGTTTATTTCTAGTATAATAGTTATGCATGTACTTGTCTCTTCTGGTTAAAGATTCTGCCTGCATACAACGATACTTCAATATTCAAACCACGAGGTAGACATTTCTTCAATGGCCATATGGATGAAGATTGGGCATTTATTTTGGATTTTTAGTTTACAAAACAATTTTATCCTTGAAAAATACCGCCAATTGCGTTGTAGCACAACTGTACAGTTTTGAAAAAATGTTTATCCATATGGTAGTCCATGCTAACAATAAGTGTTCACTTGGTGAATGACTATCCAGTTGCCTATCCAACCATGTTGCTATATTTACGATATATACTATCATTTGGCTGTTGCTATGGGCGTGGTCATGTTGTTAGATATATTTGCTTACATTTTTGTATGTTTTTGTTCACTTGTGGATGAATTCCTGACATTATCTTTGCAATATACGTGATCATTTGGCTGTTGCTATGGGTGTGGTCTTGTTGCTAAGCACATTTGCATATATTTTTGAATGTTTATTCATTTGTCTTTCTATTTCTGTCGCTATCTTTGCAATATATGTGATTATTTGGCTGTTGCTATTTGCGTGGTCTTGTTGCTAGGCACATTTGCATACATTTTTTTGAATGTTTATTCATTTGTCTTTCTATTCCTGTTGCCATCTTTGCAATATGTGTGATTATTTGGCTGTTGCTATGGGCGTGGTCTTGTTGCTAGGCAAATGTACATACATTTTTTGAATGTTTATTCAATTGTCTATCAATCACTATTATCTTTGTGAACTACACGACCGTTTGGCTGTTGCTATGGGCGTGGTCATGGTTGCTACGGTATTTGCATACATTTTTTGAATGTTTACTAATTTGCCTACCAGATGATGTTGTTATTTGACCAAAATGTACTGCCATTTGGTTGTTGCTAAGGGCGTGGTCATGGTCGCTAGGGCCAATTTTGTCAAAATGTTTTGAAGAAAATCTGCAGAATAACACTTTCTGAAACATCTCACCAAGTTTCAGACTCGTTGACCAAGTATTTTTTGAGATATAAGTTTTTGACCAAAAATGAACATTTGTACACCTAATTTGCATATCACTCATGGAATCATTGTATGCTTAATATTTCTTCATCCATACATCCCTAGATGCATTCCCATTAAATTCCAGCCCAATCTGCTCGGTAGTTTTGAAATTATAGATTTTCAACCAAAAAGACACATTTTAGCCCTAATTTGCATATCACTGATGGAATCCTCATGTCATGAACAAATCTTACTTTCTACCCCCTTAAGAATGTTCCCACCAAATTTCGCACCAATCTGCCCAGTAGTTTCTGAGTTTAGGTTTTTTGACCAAAAATCTAATTTTTTGACCCAAATCACACACCTGTGATGCGATCATTTTGATTTGAACAATTTCCCAACTAGACACCCAAGGTAATGGACCCACCAAATATCATGGCAATCGGTTCAGCAGTTTTTGACTTTAAGTTGTTTACACACACACACACACACACACACACACACGCACATCCACAGACAGACAGACAGACAGACAGACAGACAGACAGACAGACAGACAGACAGACAGACAGACAGACAGACAGACAGACAGACGCCGGGCGATCCCTATAGCACTCCTGAACCTCAGTTCAGTTGTGCTAAAAACCAATGTGAAACAACGCACGTCAAGTCCTTTTTTGTAACTCAGTAAATGGCAATTGTGTAAAATGATCGTTATTGTACGTACAATAACAACCTTTTACACATTTTTCTTGTTTGCAGTGTGTGGAGTTCTATACACAGACTTCGTCAATATTGCAATGTTGATTACCCCATTGGTTTGTCAAGTAGGAAGTCATAATAAACTTGTTTTATATATTAAGAATCCAACATAAATACCCAATCCTTATCCACAGGGCCACTTTTAAAATGTATGTGATATGATTCCTCGCCTGCTCGTACACTCGTACACTCTTACACAGTAAATGTAAGCAACAAATATACTTCGTTTTAATAGGTCGACCTCTACTTGTATACTGTGTGAACATCCAGTAATTATTATCAACACATAGATATATAACGTTGGTGGCGTCCTTTAGATCGCACCTAAATTCAGGTGAGCACGATATACGAGATCGGTGACATCGATAGGAGTGAGGGCAGACTTGAAGCTATCCTTGTCTTTACTTTTGGGCGGTGATTGAAATGAGAGCTGTAGATGGACCAGACACGCATCCCCAAGTACAATTTCGGAGACGATTCGGGTTGTTTATCATCTTAACAAGCAATCAGATTAGTTGTAGTTTTATTTAGGAAGTCAGTCTACCCATTGCCTTGAGATAGCATGATCACTGTAATTACACATCAGGTACATTGGCTTATATTAAGACCTCGTGTAATTTCGGATGATAAACCAAGCTGCCCTCCGTTGGATGTTTCAACCGTATGTTTACCCACTATGGAGGCATGGCTCCAAAGTTCGACCAAAGACTTGTGAATATGCCACATGTATTCCTACCAAGGACGCATATACAATGTATTAAAGTGGCTTCTTTAGTATTAGAAGGACAGCCACGTATATGTCTTTGTAGCAAACCTGATTACACTATGCAAACACTTGCCTTTATCCAAACTTTACCACAGCTGTGACCCCATCTGGTCACCATCTTTGTCAAGGGGAGGTATAAGACAAGTACCACTTTCGACTGTCTACAGCCGTCCACCTCCCAGGGAGGATATCGCTATGGGTAAACTAGATCAAAGATGGAGATGTGTCATATTATAACATTAATCACAATTAATACAAAATCTGCCCAAGCCCCCCCCCCCCCCCCCCCGTGTGAAAATATGTCACGGTCAAATTATATTTTTCGTACAGTATGATAATTGGGATGGTGTGTGGGCGCCGAGTAAAGAGCGCCCGCGACGACGGGGCAAGAAACCAATAAACCTATTTCTAATCGATTACGTACATGAAGACTACAATGAAGTGCTACTGCCGATTTCGATAGCACTGGTACTACGGCATGCAGTACTGAACGTTTCTTACGGCAAACGATTACTGTCAACAATGATGATTAATATGCACAGTCGATTGCGAGCTATATTCCAGTCAATGATGTCATATATATTTTAATAGAAAAATATCTTGTAAATAAGATTTGAAGATATCTCATTAATATATATATATATATAGACATTGGAGGGGGAGGGGGGCACCTCAACTGTGTGTCTTTGGAATATACACGCACTAATCGTTAGCCCAGGGATCCGAGTATGAATATGAATCCAAATACAACAAACTTGCAATTGCGTAATGCCTAACCTTGACCCAAGCCAGATGTCACGTACGTATTTTAATATAAAATAATGACGTTTATAGTAGGTATTTACGAATATTCTAAATATGTACCAATCGTGTTATTTTTTTAAATATTTGTACATACCTATATAACGCCATTGTGTTGTATCATGATCATCACTGAATAGAAGGCCATAGGTCACACACGACTGTGGTAATAATACTTTCAGCAGTACATATTATTATTCTGCTGTATTTTGTAACTTTGTACGTCAAAACAATCAAATGAAATGTGAATTATGTGAATTATATATGTAGGGCCTCGGAGCAGTGACTTAATATATCTCCATATTATAGTTGACTGACCTCATATGACCTTTTAACCTATCGGTGCATTCATACACTGCATACACGTACACGAATAGTGAGAGTCGGGCCAAAAACTTAAAGATCTATAAATATATATATATAAAATTTTTGGAGGGGAACGAAAGGTGGGCCCCCTTAACTGTCTGTCTTTGGAATATACATGTACAAGTCCTTAGCCCACGGATTCTATTATGAATATGAATCCAAATACAATCAACCCTTCCTTTTGCATAATACCTCACTTGCATGCTTCACTGCCTCCTTTCTGACATGACATTGAATTTGATTGAGACTAGACAGTGACCTCGCCGTGACCGGAGTTCAGCGTTAGCGAGATAGATACAGTGCGAACGGCGATTATATAGGAGTGCCCCATCGATCTATCGCATGATGGCTTCCGTCACTCCCCCTTCGTGGTTTTGTGCCAGTACCAATTCATCAGACGGTTTAGCCGAGCAATGTTTTGTTGACTTGCTAGTTACCTGCACGCAGACACTCTTCCTGGTTTTGTTTTCCGTCGTTCTCACCGTCCTTGGCTGTTGTACCAATTTACGTCATTTCAAATTAAGAGCCCTTATACCATTTCCTGGTCACAATTGCAAATGGATATTCACAGGACTGTTATGTCTAACTCTGCTGTGTGCCGTAGGGGAAGGCATTTTAACAGATCTAACGAGGAACGATGTAACACAACCAAGACTGTATGTCCCTCAAGTTGTAGCACTGTTGACTGGACTAGTGACCTTGGTATACTATCATCACATGGAATATTGGAATCGTCCTGGTTTAGCATGGTTATTACTATCCTACTGGGTGATATCATTAGTTGGAGAAGGGGTCAAAATGAAGTATTTATTATCACAACTTGACTTTGATATCAGGATACTGAGGTTTGATGTGATTATAACCAGTGCCTTATTTTATACTTGTTGCCTCATTGTGGAAGTCAACTTGCTACGAACAAAGGTAAGTCGTATAAAGGCCATGTCCATGACCCCACTGATATATGCAGTCATTGAATACGTCCGTATTATACACTTATTGACGCTAACCATATGCATTTGATTCATGACGCGTCACGCGTCTTCACGGGACGGGGGGGGGGGGGGGGGCAAAGATGTGTCGGACTGACGGGGCGAATATTTCTTGTGGTAGCATAAAATTGACATATTTGTGTATTCAATATCTGTCTTTTGAATAACAGCTTACACTACGAACAATAAGTATATTTCATATAAACAAGTGTGCTTCGCAATGTGGACAACGAGGAAATATTGGCTGTTCAGTAGTTTTTTTCATTGTCAATGATTTCCCCCAAAATGACGACGACGACGACAACAACAACAACAACAACAACAACAACAACAACAACAACAATATATTGCGTTCTCAATATCGAGTTCGAGGTATCGTGCAATTTCTGGAAATCAACTGTCCTTTGCATATCTTATTCATTTTTTTTTAAAAAACCACCCTGATATCATAATTCATTCCATATTTCATTTCTGAACTATTTATTAAAGTACAGTGTATGTACTGAAAATTTGGGCATGCACTGATATATTTTGCTCGAAGATTTAACCCCCCCCCCAAACACACACACACACACACACACACACACACACACACACACACACACACACACACACACACATACAAAGTAATGTGAAATAAAATAAAACGTGCGTTTTGAATATCGGGATCACATAGATATAATTTCTGTAAGTTATTTATTCACGTGCAACCATGATACATTCTCCAAGCCATCCTGCAGAACTGTCAATGTGCACATATTGTGCTACAGAGAGGTCGGTGAAGTTGCTAACGTTGGGTAAATAGAAGTGCCAATAAACGAGGGGCGTAGCCCCAAAGTTTTTGGCACATAACCCTACCGAACGAGTTGTCTATCTTACTTATACTACGGCATGATTGGCTCAAACGGATCTTTTTTCTAATTTTGTGTAATTTACACGTAATGTCAGATGCTCTGGTCAGATGGGGGAATTGTAACAAATGAATCACGCGGAGCGAATCATAACCACGTCTCGCGCCCATGTCATCTATATGTGGCATGCATCAACAATGTGTACCAATCCAAACTGTCAAATTGAAACGCGTCATCATCGCGACCGAATCATCATGCCGTGGGTTTTTTGTAAAAAATGTTTCGAGCAACGAGAGGAATTATGTCATCTTTGTACAATTAAACGTTTACAATTATATTTTACCAGATCTATGTGATTACTACATATTTGTGGAATTACCGTGTCTCTCTTAAAACTGCTATTTAGCTATCACTTTGCCTAGTCGACGAATTGAAATGATGTATACAGTGTGCAATGTCGTGTGATTGTTTTAGGGTTTCGAATTGCAACATTGTATATTGAGGCGGATGCGCAAAAGAAATGAAAGTGTCGGGGCTGCGCATTTATAAATACCCATGCGTGACTTATTCGTCGACTTTTTTGCTATAAAACGTAATGAATTTTTACTTTCAGGAACAATATAAAATCTGAGGATTCTTTGTCATGAAATTTAAGTGAAAATAGAATATGGTACTATGTATATTCATATTCAACAGTCGTTTCGGAGTTGCGACGTACGTATGAATAAAGGGTAAAGCGACAGGTGTCACGTCGTGGTTGCTACAAAACTTGCTACATGGCATGCACGAGATCTCGCTCTATACGAGACCACGAGACTTATAAAAGTGCATTTTTCGTCAAAAGCTATCATTTTTATTACTCTTATTGTGTACCAGCATGTGCCTGGTCCGGGCCTGTAGCACAAATGGTGGCCGAAAATAGCTTGAATCTACGAGCTGTAATTCGAGCGCGAGGCAAAATCAATTTGGTGTCAGAAATGTGCAGGGTCAAAAGTTTTATATATATATAGTAGTACTAGTAGTAATAAGACATTGCGTAGAAGATGCACGTGTTATCCAAATGTCCAAAGAATATTGTTTTCACAACAAAATTTAATGCCGCCTTTCATCCAGAGATGCATAGAAATCTGCAAATTGATTAAGCTGGCCCACACTAGGTGACATCAGCCTTCACAAAGTCATCACAGAAAGCCTTTCATTGGTTATGTCATTTTTGTATACACTGCCATCTGTGTTTGCAAATGGGTGAATTTTGGGTGAAAAAAAGTTAAAGAATGACAGTTTTGGTCAAATTTACTAAATATGTGCAAATATTTTTTTATGAAACATTTTAAATTTGGTATTAGCATACTATATACAAATAATATCTGCAAAGATCTTGTAGTCACCAAGACCCCCCCCCCCCACACACACACACACACACACACAACAAATGACAGAATTAGGAGGGTTGGCCCACGGATTATCAGAACAGGTCCATATTTCACCTTATCACCCAGGTCACCAATACAAATGTATGGTTCAGTACAACATTTATCACAATGAATTATGATATTCATATTGCACATTGCTACATATGTACCAGGGAGTATATTGCACCGTTGCACATACATAGTGGTATTTGCATGACAGTGCATACCTGCCCCCTTCTATATATCATTGTATGTCTTAGAGCAAAAATAAGTTCATGGAATACAAAGTAAGTGAAAATGATGCTAAGATGCCTTCAACTAAAATGCTTCTACTGAACATCTTGGCTACTGAATTAGGGTGGTTTCATCTGTTATATAGTCTTTATCATTTTCCTAGGTTTGCAACTTTTGCTACTATCAAAACAAATACCCAAGAGATTTGAAGAAAAAGAATATGCATTTCTACGATAAGTATTGCAATCTTTTATCAAGATTGTCATTTTGGTGGATGACACGGTTATTCCGACTTGGATATAAAAGACCCTTGGAAATGCCAGATGTAGGATGCTTAACAGAAGAGCAAGAGACCAAATTCCAATATGAAGTTTTTGAAGAAGTATATAAAAAAGAACAGGTAAAGTATAAATTTATATAACTTATAAGTATGTACATTTTCGAGATTTTCTCTCTCCTTCGATCCCTCCCTTCCCCTCTTTCTGTGTGTGTGTGTGTGTGTGTGTGTGTGTGTCTCTCTCTCTCTCTCTCTCTCTCTCTCTCTCTCTCTCTCTCTCTCTCCTATAATCACTTATTACAAGTGTTCAGCACACTGTACAGTTAACAGGAAAGCCATCAATACTTAATGTTTCAGTCTTTTTGTACTTTGATACACATGCCTCACTACTCTCTTTGTATACCTGAATACAAAAAAAACCTATTGATTGCACAACATATATGAATTGACCTAACAAGTTAGCTAGCTAGCTTAACTTTCATTCACACCAAGTAACTTCCATGATTCTATAACATTGTAATCGTATACCCTTCTATCTTTCAGGAGAGAGCCTCCAGCAAAAACGAAAAACCTTCCCTTTGGCGAATATATGTGAAAGCGTATGGTAAAGAAATGGCATTGACAATATTCATAAAGGCGATTGGAGATACCTTGGCATATATACCACCTGTTGCCATTGGTGGTATTGTATCCTATGCTACTGTAATGTACTATGATGAAGAACAAGAGTATGTACATGTTGTAAGTAGGAATATGATTTTAAAAGGTAATGCTGAAAAGAATTTTGAATTGGACAATGGACAGGTGAAAACAAATTTGAATATTAAGGTCGTTGCACTTTCCATGATTATTTTGTACAAAATTAAGTTTTAGAGATTGTTTAATTCCCATCAATCACCATGTATTATTATCATAATTTTATCACTGATGACTCTTTGGAAAATGTTGTTTATTACAGAAGACATCATATGTGACTCTCGATGAATTCTTCAGTAATGGATTTGTACTGATAGGTGTGTCTGTCATTGCAACTCTTTTGAGAGGGCTTTTCATGCATTATGGAGGTTGGGGATGTACTTTGTATGGAATACATTTACGAACTGCAGTTCAGGTGAGTCGTTGTATTTATATCCCATTAAAATGTATTGAAAACATTCCAAAAGAAACAGTACAAAATTTCAGGGGGTTATACGTGAACACATCCAAGAGGTAGTGTTCATAGAGTACTTGTCCTCGGGTACAGAGTCATTTCAGTGAACCTAAATCAAACTGCCAATATCCACTTGTGATTGCAAAAGTCAAGAATTAAGATACATGAAAACAAAGAAAATATCTTTCTACGTATAAAAATTCAGTTGTAGCACAACTTAACTGATAAGGTTCAGTAGTGTTATAGGCATAGTGCGGTATCTGTCCATCTGGCTGGCTGTGTGTGTGTGGATGACTTAGGTGTAGATGACTTGGCCTCAAAAAATGCTACTGACACCAATTGACTTGGTATTTGGTGCGAACATTACTTGTGATGTCTAGTTGGGAAATTGCTCAAAGCAAAATGATCGCATCACAGGTTTGTTATTTGGATAAAAAATGGCATTATTGGTTTAAAAAACACTAAAACTTCAAAACCACCAGGCAGATTGGTCTGATATTTTCTGGGGAACATTCTTAGGGTGTGTATATTAACAATTATTCATGACATGGTGATCCCATCTGTAATATGCAAATTAGGGCTAAAAATGTGTATTTTGGTCAAAAAAAACATTCACTCAAATACCACTGAGCAGATTGCACTGAAAGTTAATGGTCCAGGAATACATCTGGGGTATTTAGATGAAGGTGTATTAACGACAGGATGATTTCATCAGTGATATGTAAATTAGGTGTAGAAAGGTGACTTTCATTACAAAACTACTTAGCAGATTGCACTGAAAATTAATGGGAATACATCTAGGGATATGTAGATAATCATGAAGGTGTATTAACAACATGATGATCCTATCAGTGATATGGAAATTACGTCTAAAAATGTCAATTTTGGTCAAAAATCTTTCATTCAAAAATTACTGAGCAGATTGCACTGAAACTTAAAGGGGATGCATCTGGGGATGCATCTTGGGATGTGTAGATGAAGGTGTATTCACAATATGATGACCCATCAGTACTGAAGAAATTAGGTCTAAAAGTCCCAATTTTGGTCAGAAACTTGAATTTGGCTGAAACATGGTGGGATGTTTCTTGACCATGTGTTATTCTGCATTTATTGTTCAAATCATTATGACACAACTGGCCCAGCAACCATGACCATGCCCTTAGCAACAGTGAAATGATTTATATTGCAAAGTCTAACATCAGGGATGGGTAGGCAAGTGAATAAAGATTGAAAATATTCATGCAAATATGCAACAAGTCCATGCCCATAGCAACAGCCACATAATGGTGTATATTGCAAAGATGAAACCTGGGATGGATAAGCAAGTGAATGAGGTATCAAAAAATGTATGCAAATATGTCTAGCAACAAGACCAAGCCCATGGCAACAGCCAAATCATGTACATGTAGTACATAGCAAAGATTAGAGATTAATAGCGAATAAACATTCAAAAGTATGCAAATATGCCGTGTTAGTAACAAGACTCCACCCTTAGCAACAGTGAAATGATGATGTGTATTAAAATGATAACAGGGATGGGTAGGCAAGTGAATGTTTTTAAACTGTAGGCAAATATGCCTAGCAACAAGACCACACCCTTAGAAACAGCCAAATGATGGTGTACATTGCAAAGATGAAACTGGGATAGGCAAGCAAGTGATAAAGTAACAATGAAATCTAACATTGTTTTCAGTTTCTTGAATTCCTGATATGTGGCAGAAGATTTAATCTATCCAGCATTGATCATTGCAACAAAGTCTGTGGTTACTTCGCATTTATCTTAGGGTGAAGGGTGTTCAAGTGAATCAAAAAAGCAGTAAAACATAAGATTATGACAAATCAATTACAGCACGATAGAAATTATGACTTGAGTCAGACTTACACATTTTGCATTTTGGAAAGACATAAATTCAAATTGATATATTTATGGTATGTCTTCTTTCCTTAGCAGTACATCTTTTGTGTTTTCACTAACATAACAATTGTAATGAATACAATATCATTATTTTACTGAAAGTTTTTGCTCTTATTCTATCATGAGCATTTTATCATATGGTATAATATGCTTTCAATATTATCTGTATACAGGCTAAAATATATGAGAAGTCACTGCATCTGTCATCTTTGACCCTCTCTAGTGGGGAGCTGACAATTGGAAAGATTACCAATCATATGGCTGTCGATGCTATGGCGTTACAGATGTTTTTTGAAATACTTGGGTTTCTTGTGGTAGTACCATATCAGGTAAAAAATCTTGGAAACAGGGCTCAATCCTCACATGATTGAGGAATGTGAGATTAAACAACCTATGAGGGAAATGTGGCTGTCATATTTCATTATTTATGTCTGCATGGTTATAGGTATACACAATATGCTATGAAGAAGTTAAAGGAGAAGTCCAATCAGGCTTTCATAATTTCTTTTTTTTTGGTATACTTTTTTGGTATATTGATTACTGCTGTCAACTTGTATGTCCTTTTGGGTGGTACAATAACACATCATGATAAGTGATTTACACAACTTAAATATCTTGTAATGAAGCTGCACTTGACATATGCTTAGCAATTTTGGAAGATTTTCTGAATGAAATTGTAGGAATACCTTGAGTGAAGAATCTCTTTTACTCTAATGTCTTTGTCTCGATACTCTTCAGTTTGTGTGTATCATTTATTCAATCAGCCAAAACCATATGCAAGTTAAGAGCAGTACAGTAGTAGTCAATACAAGACTTTAATGTACTAAGGGAAGGAATAAGTCTGCACTTTTCTCTCTGTAAACTCATAAGTGTGGTCTTTTGATTGTTAAGTTATATTTGGACACTTCTGAAAAGAAATTTACAGTAGTTCATTTTAAGGTGTAAGTATTCATCATTTATATATAAAGATATTTGACTTTCTCACTACAGATTATTGTGACGCTGGTATTATTATATCTAGAGTTGGGAATATCAGCTATCATTGGATTTCTCGTCCTAGTAGTATTGACACCAGTACAATATTTCCTATGTCGAGCTATGTCAACAGCCCAGGAACAAGTACTGGTAAGCGATTTACACTTGTTACTTTATGACATCATGATGGTCAGACAGTTGGAGTAGCCTGCTTGGAATCTGTAGAATAGTAGATCTGTAGATTTAGTCTATGGCTTTACCTTACAAGAGGCATTCAATTTAAATTTACATCTGGTATTGTGTAGTTGTGCTACTTAGTTGTTCTGCGATATCATATATCATGCCATTGGCACTGTTTAGATATCCTTGTAACAAATAAACAGACAGACAGACAGACAGACAGACAGACAGACAGATGAACAAACAAAAAGAAGTAAATATATTTTCAGAAAAGGTCATTGCAACCATAGTGATGTATGTTTTAGTCAACTTGTTTAATTCATTTACAGGAAATATCTGATCAACGTTTGAAGAAATCTAATGAGTTACTTCAGGGTATGAAGCTGTTAAAGCTGTATGGCTGGGAAGAAATATTCAGCTATGCCATAGAAGTAATACGTGAAAAAGAAGTGAAAGAAATGCTGAAAGTAGCATTTCAGATAATAGCAATAAGTAAGCATTTGTGTATGTATGTGTGTGTGCATGTGTGTGTGTGTGTGTGTGTTTTGACCTACTATATATCTTGCCTTGATATTCTCTGAGAAAGAATATTGATTCGAAACATCAGGATTGAATATATTTATCCAGGACCGTTCTACTCATTACGTTTGCACTCCTAATACTAATACAAACATGTGTTTGGATTCTCCCTATAGCAAGTGATTGTTAAATATGCTTTAGGAAGTAGAGTACTATAATAACTTACCTTTTAAATTACTGCAAAAAATAGCGCAACCCTATGAACTCAGCTTATGATGCAGTAACTATTCTATTCTTTGGAATTAAGTCATCCATCTTGTGTCTTCCAGCTATATCCAGCCAAGTAACACCAGGAATTGTATGTTTCGTTGTAAGTATCTGTATTCTGTAAATGGCTAAACTCTGTTTTGCATTAACACACAAGACTGGGTTGTTTGCTACTTCAAATATGTTTCTTTATTTTTGTACCATATGTGATATTTTTTTTAATTGTCTTGAATTTAATGATTATGGAATCAATGAAAGTACATGATTATCTCAACAATATTAGATATTATTCCCCAATATTTTTTCTTCATTCAGCGAGGGAAAATACGAGTGACCTAAGGAGCCCTTGTCACTTCAAGTCACTAGATGAGTAGTGACAATCCTTAGTATTATCAGCTGAATGAAGAAAAAATATTAGGGAATAATATAATTATACCATCACCAGTAATATTATAGACGGGGAAGTAATGACAATTTTTTAGCGTTTTGACTCATATTTCAAACACAGCAGAACCAATGACAAAGACACGCATTGTTGTGACACATAATGACCAGAATATATATTCCATATTTGTTGTTGAACCTGGCTTGTGCATGGTATAAATTATGTTATTTGTTTTACAGAAAATATCACTGTTTTTATAATACATTATGTTCATATAACCTTCAGTGATTGACTTTGATTGTATCATGTTGTATGGACTACTGACAAAGTGTATAGTAACTTGAATTATTTGTATATAGGGCACTATGATTTGCATTCTATTTTCTCTTGTATCATGGAAGTTTTATCAGTGATCTGCTTTGGTTATGGAAAGAATATGTGCCTTGTTATGAAACACTTATTGCCTGGCTTTATTCTTGCACAAGTGTACATCATGTTACCCCTTGTGCTGTCATGTAGAAACTATTTTCCACAGATTTCAGCTCGGGAAATAGTTGCTATGTTATATATATATATATATATATATATATATATATATATATATATATATATATATATATTATATATAACAGCTCTTGTGGCAATAGACATCTGCTAGTTCGCTCATAACCATGCAATAAGTGTATAATAGCCACACTAATTGTCATAATTGTTTACAATGATGGCCAATTGTATTATTGTATATTTTTTTGCAGTCATTCTCCATATACTCTGTACTGTCACCAACTCCATTGACACCAGAACTGGCCTTTGCTACATTAGCATTGGTGTTTCAAATCAGTGTGCCACTTGTGATTTTGCCATTCTCACTGCGATTTCTCATCAATGCTCTAGCCAGCACCAAACGATTGCGAGCATTTTTCAATGCATCAGAAATTCAAGAGTATGAAAATGGACGTTCATCATTAACTAGAGGTTTCATAGACTGCGGTGACAATGATGATGATGAGGATGAGGATATGGAAGATATTGAAGACTTCAGAGATTTGGTAAATATCCTTTGTTTGAATTCTTCTTATTTCAGATAGATATATAGACTAAGTATGTTATGAGTTTACTGGAAAGCAGTAGAACCACACTAAATCAGATCAAAATGTCATTAGAGAGCCAAATTCTAGCAAGTATACATGAAACTATTAGCAGAAGTGAAACTAAGACATAAATGTCAGTGTACCACAGCGAATTTCTCAGTAGAAATATGTGAAAATGGTAATGGACATGTGTTTTTGATATCTGGTCTCACAGTTGTTGAAAATATGATTTTCCCAACTGTTGTTACATAAAAACAAGCAACACTGTAGTATACTCTCAAAGAGAACAATGTACTGTAACATGAGATTATGTTGTACCCTTTCAGAAGCCAAGAAATGGAATGTACCATCGCATTGCCAGTGATGATGAGGATGTTGCAATAAAGGGTTTATATCAGAATGACCAAGATAAATATGCACAGAGTGGAATAAGTGATACAGATCATCCACACTATGGAACTTTTGATACTGAAACAAGTCTCAGTAAAAGTATCAAACAAGAAATACCAGAGCATATTGCTCTCCAGGTATGTAAAAAATGGCTGTGCAACTTGTGTACAAGAAATATGTTTTAGTGACATGTTTTGATTATACTTCAACTGGAACACTTAGTCTAGTATCAAATATAAACATTAGTTGTACTCCGTGTATATTTACTAACACATGAAGTCTTGTGCCAGTACAAACCAAGTTATCCACAAATTCATAGAATACATTTAATTTACACACGTTTATATTTTGAAAATGAATATTATACAAACCTTAAAGAAGAATCATTGTCATAGACAGTACTAGATCAGTAACACTCATCATAAGTGAAGGTGATGCCATCTTAGAATGCATTTGTTATGCTCAGGGAAACACAGTAAAGGTATTTCTACTCACCCTGCAATGCACAGTATCCCTAAAATAGTGCTGTAATGAAAGTTGGTTCATAAGAGATCTGGCCCTACACTGGGGTGAGAATTTTCCTTTCCAAGACAATACTGGGAAATGTTTCATAAGGTGTAAATCAAGCTTCCAACTTTTGTTTAGTACTTCCAAGAATAGCTTGCCCAAGTGTACAGCTGACATCTCGTCACAGCCAGATAAGCCAATTTTTGTAAATATTGTTGTAGAAAGGTGCTGCTGTACCTTACAAGATAGATGAAAATGACTTTTAAAGTGAGAAATGCAGCTAAGATTTAAAATGAGCCAGCGTCTGTTGCCCTTTAATGTTGCTCTAGCTTCAACTGGAATTTTTTTTTGCACCTTTTTTTTTTTTTTTTTTAAATATAATTGGTTTTCGCATAATATTTAAGAATTTAAGAATAATCTTTATTTATACTGGATAGGTCTTTAATATAAACACTAATCTCCCAAGAAGTCCAGTGAGGACCAATTCCCTCATGGGTTCTGTGTTATATTGTACATTCTGAAGAGTATTGAACCATGTGTGGGGAAATGATTTGGTGTGCATGTCATTATACAAGTCATGTAGCTGTGTAGACATAACACAGTACAATAAATCCAATCTAAAACCAGTGATTCCAAAGCGATCACAATTTTAACTTTTAATACTCACCTACTTAATGGATAAATGTTACTGTAACATCAAATTAAGTTGTAATATGTCCATTTTCAGTGAATGTGTTGTTGGTTGTCAGATCGAAAAAAGAATACAGTAACCATAGTTACAGCTATTGCAGCTTTAAGTTGAAATACATTTTACTAAATGACTAACTTTTACAAATAGATCATGGTAAATTCAGATCAGTATCAGTTTGTCTGAAATTGGATGGGTAATCAAAAGTATTGATGTGTTAATACCAAGTTGTACAAATTTGATGAAATATGTATATCGCTTTTCATTTTATAGATAGTCAATGGATGTTTTGCATGGGAGAATGATGGAGCTGCACCCACATTGAAGAATATTAATCTCCAGGTACCTTTAGGTAAGTACATTTTATGTTTTGAGTAAGCATAGTAGTAGCATCTCACCAATATATATTGTGCTACTTATAGTTCACTCCATTTTATCAGATTTTGAAACAGCTTGAAGGCAACATGAAGTAATTGGTGACGAATAAAGATCCTTATCAAAGCTGACCAAACATCCCACTGATAAGGGTAACCACTGGTCTCTCATTAGTCCTAATATTTTGAAAATATCAAGTCAAGTTTTACAACTAAAGTCTATCTGATACATTCAATTTAGTCTGAGTTATAGTTACACAAAGGGTTCCATTATACACTAGACCTTATATCTAGTCTGAATAGTTACACAAAGGGTTCCATACACTTGAATGCAATGTTTATAGATTACTGCTAGTCCTTATCTTGTTTGACTAGTTACACAAAGCGTTGTATACATTTGGATGTCATAGCTTAGCTAGTCCTTATTTAGTCTGACTAGTTACACTAGAGGTTCCATACACTTGGATGTCATGTTTATAGATTACTCTAGTCCTTATCTAGTCCTATATACCCTTTAGCTGTCAAAATGTTGACTCAGTGTTTGATATGTAGAGGATTAGCAGTCCTCTACTGGAGCTAGGTTTAAAACTCATAGATCTGAATGAATTTGAATTACAAACATGCATCTTTATGTGATCATTTTGTTTCTAGTGTTTAAGTCTTTTATTCATGACTTTAATAGAATGGTATATAAATAGTATAGTTTTCATTTATTATCTGTATGTTCACTTATTCTAGGTTCTCTATATATGGTGATTGGAACAGTAGGAAGTGGAAAGTCATCTCTATTATCAGCCATATTAGGGGAAATTTCCAAAATATCTGGTTCTGTACAATTCAACAGGTAAGAATTAGGAAATGTATTTACCCCAGTGTTATGTTGTCAATATAAAGTGATCATATCACATTTGTATAATTGTAAAATACAGATATGCAATAATGTAACGGAATACCATGATGTGCAAGTGCTAGGGCAGCATAATCGGCATATTTGCATGAATGCTTGTGGTGTTCTTTGTACATTCACAAGCATTTTTAGTGAAAGTGCAGCAGAAAACAAGATGGGCATATCCCAGATTGATTTACCCACACAAGTATTCACACACTTTTGTTATCATTATGCTTATCTGAAACAGCAACATTTCTGTAATAATCATACTGTGAGATCACATGGTTTGTCGCATACTTATTTGCATTCCATTTGCATACAGGTATGCAATCATATTTCCAGTATTGAACTGCAATGTAAATTACACTAGTATACAAGTGTACTAGTCAGGTAGTCATTGGTACATGTATGTAATATTATTTTTAGCTAATGCATTACAAATGCAAACACGTGATTGTAATATCGTAACCTTTATTTTGCTAGTCACATTTCTATAGCTAGTATCGCTTGTTTTGAACCATCAATAGTCATTTACATTCACCATACCATTTAGTATCTGTACCATACAACTTACAAGTACATATAGCTATTGTGGTTAGAACATGGGTATATGGCATAATTATACTTTTGTTGTTGTTTTTTCAGAGGAAAGAACCGTGTATCTTATATATCCCAAAAGGCTTGGATACAAAATGTGACATTAAAAGATAATATTTTATTTGGACAACCATTCAATCAAGAGAGGTAAATATCTTCTACATCTTTTGAAAAGATGGCATTAATACTAATAGTGTAAAAAAAACTTAACCACAGCCTCTTGTAGAAATAAACAGTCATTTCATATTATGACAGAACCCCATGGCCTCACAATCGATGGTACAGCATAAATGTTTCATAGAAGTGTATAAGTATCCATTAGCATTGTTCAAAATAACAAATATCTTTGATACATTACTATTAGTATACATCAGGATAAATTATGTTTACATATGGGAAGTAGTTCAAGTTGCTGTTTACTAAACAACACAGCTACTAACTAATTTGCATAGTTATTTGATACTTCAAAACTTGCAGCAGTCAATAAAAATTGTGGAAAACATTGTTCTCCAAAAGTCTTTAACATATGTACTTAAAAACATGAATTGTTATGCTGGATTGGTTTTGCATTAAGTAACTATTTTATCTCAATTTATTTATATAATCAACATTGAAAAAACAGGTTCTATTTCTGACTGTACATCAACATACACAGTGTTACATATATAATATATTATAGGCCTCCCTGGTCTCCTCTTTGAAAAGATTGTTCTTAAATTGCCAATATACCTCAGTGAAATATGCACATTGTCAATCATATTAGAAAATGTTTAGATACATTCTCCATCTTCATCCTGTAGGTACAAATCTGTATTACATGCATGCTCACTCCAACCAGACCTTGATATCCTACCAGCTGGTGATATGACAGAGATTGGTGAAAGAGGCATCAATCTCAGTGGAGGACAGAAACAACGAGTTAGCATTGCTAGGGCTATATACAGTGATACTGATATTGTTTTAATGGTTGGTATCTCTTATCATTCAATCACATTGTATTCATTTTCAGACTGCAACAAATTACCTATGAACAAAATATACAATGAGTAACACTGATTCAGAAGTAAAGGATTTTCTCTATGTGCTACACTCATTTATAGCATTCACATCAAGTGTGAAAGTATACTGTTTCAATTGGTTTACTAATATTTATAAGCTCAGCATGTGGCCCTTCTGATATTGTCAATAGCTAATGAAACAGAATATATACTTTTACACTTGATATGGATGCTATAAACAATTGTCACAGTGGTACATACAGAAAACACTTAACTTTGATGTTATGGGTTGGTGTAATGTGTTTTCAACTGCCACATAAGCAAGGCAAAAATGACATTACATGTAAACACATTTTGACATGCAGCATCAGAGTTTTACTTAACTTTGCCCTTGTAGTCAGATTTAGCCATGTAAGCTGTTTTCAGTTACAATTCTTTATTGATTTTCCATTAGTCCAGCAGACTACCACCTTAGAAATATGGTAGTCTAGATATAGTGTTCAGTATTTATGTACCCTGAACTGCCCCGCTACTGTTTAGTCTAATTGCTAATAATATTAGAAAATGGCTGGCACATTTCAAATGTCATATTTCATTTAATAAATAATGTGTATCACTTTATTATCCATTTGAAGGACGACCCTTTGTCTGCCTTAGATGTTCATGTTGGCGCACACGTCATGGAACACGGCATTATGGATTTACTTCTACGTGAAGACAGGACTGTTATACTGGTTACACATCAAATGCAGAATTTGCATTATGCAAATCAGGTAAGTCCATCACATTTCTTATATTTGTCATTGCCTTGTGCAATCTGCAATTATGCCCTAGTTATTGTTTGATAATTTTCAAGGTTGCAGTTCAGTAGTGTGCTTATAATAACTCAAAGTTAGATATTCATTTATTGTATTTACTTTGACTATTCCTCATTTATTTGCCAATGGGTTTTATATTTCATATTGTTTAAGATTTCAACACTTACTGGCTCCCTGTGGCATAGTGGTACACTCAGGATTAATAGTCAGGAGGTCATGTGTTTGAATCCTACTGGAAACAGGATTTTTCTGTGACCGACCCTAAACCCAGAGTGTGTTCTACAGCCTCGATAGGTAGGCTGTATACATGTATCACTCAGCTATGTCTCACTCACAATATGTATGCAAATTTGGGGGGACTCCTGGAGTAATGACTTGAAAAGTCAGGGATGATTACTCACTAGAAGCCTGCAGGTGCTATGTTTCCCAGGCCTGGGTGACTCCAGGATAGCCTGATGGACTGAGTGGGAAAACCTTGACAGTTCCACAGCAACGTGATATGATGTTACAACATAGCCCTTTCACATAGTCCCAAACCTGAATGGAACTCTGTAGAATTGTGTGTGATTGTGTATGTATGTAACAGTAAATTGCTGTGAGCACTTCACAACACACAAAAAACAAAAAGTAAATAAATAAAAATGATTTCAACACAGCCATTTTGTCCATGTCAGCAAATAGTTGAATTGTATATCATGCTAAAATGCAAGATTACGTCTGATTCAATATGTAAAAAGCAGAATTGTGGTAAAATTAGAGATCCATTATAACTTATACTTAACACCTATAATAGGTTATTTTGATGGAGGATGGACAAGTAGCAAGACAGGATAACTTGAATGAACTGAAAATACACAACCCAGAACTGTTTGCTGAATGGACAAAGATAATTGACTCTGTCAGTGAATCTGAAACTGAGGGTGCAACAGAAGAACTAGAGGATATTTCAGATGCTGAAAGTGACAGAGAAAGTCTACGCCGTCAGGTATCCAGAGATGAAGTTGAAAGGATAAATAAGAAAGGTAAGACTGCATGGTATACTTCTGATCATTATTTAGTTAATCAATAAAACAACATCATCATTAATCTGTGACCCTTGTCAGTAGAATGCCTTGCCGTCACAGATCCAAGCTACTTCATCATTTGACAGTTTTAACAGCAGTTTGAAAACTTACCTGTTTAGGTGGTTTCATCATCAGACATTTTGAATTTTTTATCTTTATGTACATGTATATAATTATACCTTTTTACTAGTATTTTCCTAATATTGGGACAATTTTGACAGTTTTTCAAATAGTGTATTTTTGTTTTCTTTTATGTTTTTTTTTCTGTCAATTATACAGCGCATTGTGATTATTTTTAATGTGATGCCCTTTATAAGAAAGAAAAATTGAGATCAAACCACTGGTCTCTTTACAGCACCATCTAAAATGCATAACCAGGAGGGTTTTGCTTTGCATGAACAGACAAATATACATTGGCTTAGTAGGATGAATGACATTGTTATCATGAATCTCATGATAAATATATGACTGGGCAATGATGAACTCTTTTATCTCTAACAATTTTGTGTGGTGTTTTTAGAATCAGATGGTACATTGATTGCAAAAGAAGAAAGAGAGATTGGTTCAGTTTCCTGGAGAATATACCTGGCTTATGCAAAAGCTGTGAAGTATCCTTTTGCGGCACTGACTGTACTCTTATTTGTAGGGGTTATTCTTGCACAAATGGCTACTGATTTTTGGATGGCAGCCTGGTCAGAAACGGGAGTTAACTCAAATAAAACGCAGGTAAGATAGCATCAAATTTGTACATTACATTATATCATGAAACGCTAAAACATTTTAAAGCAACAGTTGCGATGGATTGCCAAGGAAACATGTTTTTAGGCTTGTGATGGTAAATATTGGGGTTTATATATTATAACCTTGGCATTTACGTAATAAAAATTGGCACAGTTGGTACCAATAAAGGTGCTCTTGAAAGTAAACAAAACAATAAAACTGCACAAGCAGTTAAGTTTAATTTGGTTAGTGAATTTTAATCTATAAACATTAGACACCTCAGAACTAATCTTTACTCTGCCATATAACTTTCCTCTGTTATTTAGTACAAAATACTTTCAATTATTTGTTTTGAATATTTTCACTCGTCTTTTTCAAGAAGTATAATATGTTAGAAAATGGATCAGTCTGTAAATATTTTGTAGAATGAAAGAATGCACACAAAGGAACTTGGTAATTTGAATAGCTGTCATTCTTTCAATGATTCACGTTCATCATCAACAAATCCTAATAATTCACAGTCTTTCATGTATGTGTATGTTGTATTACAGAATGAACTTGCAGAAGAAACAACATATTATCTTAGTGTGTATGGTGGACTTCTTAGCAGTTTCGTTATCTTGTCTGTTCTGTCATTTAGTAGTCTCATCATTTTCACCCTGCTTGCTGCCAAACGCATTCACATTAAACTATTGCGTAACATAGTCCATGCCCCACTGCGGTTTTTTGACACAAATCCAATTGGTCGCATTCTGAATAGGTTTTCATCAGACACAAATATAATTGACCAGGTGAGTTAGCTCTCAAGTACAGGTGACGTGTAGATGGCATTATCTTCAATATATTTCTTCCTTCATCCAAGGAAAATAAAATTGATCTAAGGGGCCTTGTCATTCGAGTTGAAGACATGAGAAGTAACAAAACCTGTAAGTCACAAGCATTTTCTGGTTGAATAATGAAAACATTAGGTTGTATATATACTTTTGGAAGCATCCTTAATGAAAAATGACAGGGGAACTTGAACTTTGTTTGTGAATGTGAACTAATATGTAAAGTGGCCATAAAACTGTCCTAATCAAATTATGGAATGTACTATGAGTAGACTGTAGTCCAGAATGCTGTGCCGAGTGTTATTAATCCAATTCATTTGTTTATTCTCACTGTTTGTAACAAGTTTCTCTCATCAATGCATGCTTGCCACTAGTTATAAACAAAATTCAAAGATTAGCCATTATAATCTAATTCATCTGTCAGTGCATGTTTTTTTTTCCATTTTACTCAGAAATTACCAGCTACTATTAACAGTATATTTGTCAACGTGACTCTTTTCTGTGCTGCATTTATCATAAATACTGTGGCGGCACCCGTATTTGCACTTCTGATGGTTCCTGTACTAGTACCCTATTACTTTGTATTCAAATTCTATGTTGTGACATCTCGGTAAGTTGTGATTAATCATTCAATAAACTTTTCTTTGAAACTGTTATTTTTGTTTTGAAAAAAGACAGAGAGCAAATGTTTTATCTTTCCAGTATAATTACACTCTATTTTCTGATATATTTTTTCTGGTATGATATGATATTTTAGTTTGCAGTATGATGTTTTAGTTTTGAGTTATGAAACAAGACACAATTTCTGATTTTGATATCACACACAAACATTCATGTATTATGAGTAAAGTGGTGCTTCAGCTCTTAAAAACATATAACATATCACTTCTCCACTCAGAACAAGTAGTCAGTCAGTCAGTCAGTCAGTTAGTTAGTTAGTTAGTGATAGATATCAACTTGGAAATATTCACCATAAAACTTGATGTAATGAAAAAAATGTTATACAATTGGTTTTGTAAGGGGTATTTACCAAAATGACACCAAATGGGTTACATAGTTAAAACTATATTTGTGTGTTTTTTTTCAAATTTACAGATATTCTCTGTAATTTTACATGTCATTGAGGAGCATTAAACACCTATAAATTTGATAAAATGAAAGTGGTATATTTCCTTCACTTTTAGGGAGCTTCAGCGATTAGATAATATATCTAGATCACCAGTGTTTAGCCAGTTTTCTGAGTCATTAGGGGGACTACAGACAATACGAGCATTCAGGTGAGACAAAAGTTTATCAATCTACAAAGTCATTTTATTGTCTGTATGTTGCAGTCAAACCATTGAGTGATGTCACCTTGTGAATGATTAATTCTGATGTGTGGATTCCCTTCTATCACTGACAATGATAAAACATTGATATCTGAAATCTGGTGAAATATTTCATAGTTATAAGCCAGAATGAATTGGTCGTATTATTTGAATAAAAGGCTAATCACTGTTAAAACAGCCAAAGAAATTAGGTCTGCAGAGAATAGGTGTTCCTGGGTAATAATTTACATATATAATGGCTGGAATATCCTTATTCATGGCACAAAAGGATGAAGTCAGAAATAAGTACAAAATATGTATACTTAAAGTGTACTTGCATGGGACTTTGTAGAATTGTTTTTTCAATGTATTGACTTGAAATTGACCTGTCAAAATAACTATGAAATAAGTACAAAATAAGTAATACCATTATTGTATTTTACAAAAAAATAATTTAGCATTATAACAACCAAGTATATTTTAAAGGCATAAATCCCGGGTGCCTGTGACCCTAATTTACATATGACTGACTATGTTTTGGAGGTGGAGAATTATAATGATGTGAGAACTTGTGGTGACTCACTGGCAAGTAATCACCAAAATATAAACATTCCCTATTTGGGTTGTTCACATGCAAATGTCGCATAGTTGAATAATCCTGAGTGACACACAATCTAAGTTACCATCCTGCGACATTCACAAACAATGTGTACATGATTCATGACCTGTGTGTTTCTCGGGGTACAGAAAAAAATGCTGAAAACAAGACCCAGAAGCTAGTGCTCTGTACAGCAGTTTGAATTTCCAGCAATTGCATAGATTAGCTATAATCCTCTTTATATAGGGCAGTTCTGTGTTTGAGTATACTTGAAATGTACTTGACATTGAAAAAGTACACTTTTAGTATAGAATGAGTATACTTTAAGTATACTTTTTAACGTTTCATTTTGGTAAGATATTGTGAACATCAGTATCACTTAAATGTACATGGCTTTATTGCTGATTTGATAATAGCCACTTCACATGACATCTCACACAAAAACATTATAAAAACAATACCTTGAATGTTTGTACTTGCATTATTTAATGACTCTTTGAAATAGTATTTTAATCTCAACATTTAATCTTACTAGGGATGAAAAACGATTCAAGAGATATTTGATAAATCGTATTGATGCAAACAACACAGCCCACTTTTATGTTCATCTTAGCTACAGATGGTTAAGTGTTCTTATGGTAAGTCTACATTTTAGCATAGACATGCAGTGAGGGGGACAGGATGACCCTTGACGGTTTCACATCCTGTTCCCCTCAATATGTATGATTTTAATAAGATTGGTTGTTCTTACTGTGACAGTCATTAATCCAAGATCTACCAGGTACAATGTTTTCAACAACAATTTACTCTCATGCTGGATGTACATGCATGTATGTGAGGAAGCCATTTTTCCCACATCTGTATTTTAAAAAAAATAAACTGACAAATGCCAATTTTTACCAATTCAGCCAAAGGTTTGAGTTCTAAGTCAATGTTTAAACATAGATTTAAGCAATAACCCCCGCCGAAGGTGGGTATACACGAGATTTTGGTACAATTCGCGACATATAGCACGAGCCGAATGGCGAGTGCTATATGGAGCGAATTGTACCAAATTCGAGTGTATACCCGCCTTCAGAGGGGGTTATTGCTATTATATTATATCAAAATATGTGTCTATATCTTCTAAATGTGATTCTGTGGTTACTAAGTATTTATATGCCTGAAAAGGCGAATTCGCACGTACAGAAAAAGATCGTCGGTAATAGATCGTCGGGAACGAGCATATTTTGATGAGTGGATACGTTCATGTCGCCCCCACACACACACTGCATTAACGTTATGAACACAAACCATACACTGCATTGCATTGATAAATTACTTTATTTACATCATATAATGCATAACGAAAACGCGTTGAAACTAGCAACAAAGAAAACGGGGCAAGAGGTCAAAGAAAGTAAAAATTTTGTTTGGATATTTACATATGAACAATACAATCTTGTACACTGCTAAAAATAGATGTCTCGGCATTGAATCAGTTGAATCGGAGAAAGCTCGAGACAGTAAATCAGAGACGCGACGTTACACAGTCTACTTTAATTTAATGGTTAACAAATTGAACATTGACTGAACCTGAAAATGTACAGTTTTGAAATAATCCTGACACACTTGACTGATGGTTAAAAGTTAAATTGGTGTTGCTGGATTCAACGAGAGCAGGACGCTGAGACGGCTCGTTGCATGGGAGAACTTGTACCTTATCAGCCATGGCCAGTGATGTTGAAGCCACTGATCGATAGTTGCTTTCGATCGCAAGGTCATCAGTGGAATTATTTGGACTACTGCAACCCAAACTATTGTACAGGATACCTGACACACCTTTACTCTGAGGAAGTGTTAACTTATTGGTATAAGAACGACCACATTCAGCTTGTATGTACTATTCATATGCTAGTTTAGGGGCCCATTTTACCACTGCCAGTTATTATCCAATCAGAATGGCACATAGTAGCATGATATAATATAATACATATTTTATACATTATAATGTGGTATATTATGTTAATTGTGTAGAAATGCAGAACCAACGTTTTGTCACACAATGTGCTTATTATTTCTTTCAAATTCAAATATTAAATTATCTTGCATTCTAAATTAAATATACTCAGTAACATGTATTTAAACATTTTCATATAATTTTTTTTCAGGAAATATTTGGATCCTGTTTCATACTAGTTTCTGGGTTATCCTCTCTTGTAAGCTGTGTACTTGGTGACCTTGAACCAAGCCTTGTTGGTCTTGGTTTGACCTACTCCTTAACAGTAAGTTGCTCCTTATAAGGAAATAAGTCAACTTGTAGCAATAATTAGTTCTTGTACCACCACCACAAGTTCTTGTTACTCATGAGTAATGTTTTGCCATGTTCAGGTCAACAGACTTTGTCAAACTACTGTTCATTTTTGCTGGCTTTACTGCTATGTTACTCATATGTAATTAAAACCCTTGGTTCTGGTACAAGAACTAATTACTACAACAATAACTATGGTTAAATACTGACCTGAAAAATATATGTAAGGAAATCTTTATGTAGCCTATCTTTTCAGATTTAATCTAAATGTAAGAGATTGTAGTAATTTCTTTTATTAGTTGAAGTTTTTATTCCAAAAGCATCGGTAGATAATTACTCATCTGATGGCTTTTTTTGTTACATTTAGAGGAGATAATCTTAGAAATGAAGATGATGGGTTAAAATCACACACAAGTGTCTGCATACTATGCAAGTGATATTATAAAATATATAAAATAAACCTATAAGAAGTTGATGTCCTGGTAAAAATAAAACATTTGAAAGTCATTACTTTAAACCCTATCGGTCATAACAGTGGCTGTATCAACATCAAACTGCCAATGGCATTATAATTGATATTAAAAAACTAGACATCTTAGTAAGTTTAATAAAATACAATTGGTTGAAACTCTATAATTTTTTTAAGCTTGTTGGAAGACTAAATTGGACTATTAGAATGTTAGCCGAGTGTGAAATGCAAATGAATTCCATAGAGCGAGTTGAATACTACACAAATGTACAAACTGAAGAATATCAAGGTAAGACTTGTTACCAGAATTTCAGGTGTCTGTGTCAGTTGTGTCTGTGCACCAAAATTGTACTTTTATTTTCCTCAAACTCATAATCAACGCACAAGGAAAAAATGTCTTATAATTGTGTGTGTGTGTGTGTGTGTGTGAGAGAGAGAGAGAGAGAGAGAGAGATGATTTTCTACATTTATCCTGTAAGCTCAGGAATATGGTCTATAATACAACTAAGAATATAAACTTTACTCACAAATTTGCATAGTATGTTCAATGACACATCATCAAGTATGGCAATGTCATTGTCATTGTAGTAATATTCAATCATCTGCAATATGTAGGAATTGTGAGACCACCACAGGGATGGCCTGACAAAGGAAATATACAAGTGAAGAATATATCTGTGCGGTATTCAAAAGATTCACCAACTGTCTTACATGGCATAAATGTTAATTTCAAAGCAAGTAAGAAGGTAGGTAAAGTACAGCATTACCATTGCTGTTAGTGTTACAATAGTCATTATTTATGAGTTCAGTTTTCATATTTCAAGTACAAGTACATGTATGCCATGTCCATCAGATTATGGTTTGGTGGTATAATATCAACTGGTATATTAAAACAAGTAGATGGTTAGAAATGCTTTTAATTTACATATTTGCATGGATGCATGTATTCATTTGCATGTTTGTTGTTATTTTATCCGGTTATTCATTTATTCCATGAGTTGCATGATTACTTTCTTGCTGGCTGGCTTGATATGAAAGGTCTACTATGGATATGTGGATGACTCACCCTGTTTTTTGTACTGAATTTCTATGTATATCATTGACATCATTTCTTGCCAGATTGGAATATGTGGAAGGACTGGAAGTGGTAAATCTTCACTAACTTTGGCCCTTTTCAGACTCGTTGACACCTATGAAGGTATTATAATGTACTTAATTTATTCAGCTTAGTATTGATTAGAACCTTTGTTCCAAACACAAACTTAAAAAATTATACCTGAATTTATGCAGTCGAAAATTTCAGGTACAGTTATCAAATTTGTGTTTCGAACAAAATTCAATCTCTTACTACAGTTTTACCAATACCTGAAGTTCCATTTAAAATATCAGATTATTGTACAAGATGTATATGTTGTAGATTTTATCTATTTGACATCACTAGAGTTTAAAATGGGACCTGGTGCTTTGTGAATCTGATAAATGCAGGACTTCATATATAATGTCATTGAGACTGTGACAATTTGATAATATTCAACTTTAATGGGCTGGACTGTAATCAGGTATTGTGATGCAAAACGTTTAGTGTAACATTTGTCGCACCACTGTCTTGTTCTGGCCTGGTGCATGTCTAATGTTAGGAGTTGGTTTGTTTTGTATTTGATTGTAATACACATGTATTTAAATATGGGCTTGTTTTAGGATAAGCCAAATGTTCAAGTATAATGTTTACATTAATGTGTTAACAAAAATGGAGCACCATGCAAGTTTCTTAAAAAGCGAAGTTTGAAATAACAGTACAATAATTTAAAACCTAGACTGTCTTCAACTGTCATACTGTAGTGAACTGGTTGAACATTTGTTCATAATTTAGTTGAGTTATTCATCACTGGGAGAAGTCGAGCCTTCTTCTTGCCCTGTGAAAGTGTAAACCATTCATTCTTTTTCCTATAGGATGTATTGAAATTGATGGCATTGATATCAAACATGTGCCTTTGCTGACTCTTAGACAAAGACTGGCCATAATTCCTCAAGATCCTGTTCTTTTCTCTGGAACTATAAGGTAATTTAAACTGAAAACACTGCAAGGACCAAATCCCAATAGCTTATATAGTAACTACACTGTATTGTATTCATGTCCTATGAAGATATGTTGTTATTACCTATGTTCATCCAATATGGCTAATTCATAAAAGTATAGTCATATGTTTAATGCAAATTTGTGTATCATTTGCATATATTCAATTATGTTTCTAAAATTGCACTGCCATGCAAATACCTTTAGTACCGGTATGTGCACACCTTGGCTAGTTGCCACTGGCATATATATAGTTACATAATTATGTCTTATGAAATACTTGTTATGGCTTTGTTGTGATCATTATCAAAGGCTTTTCAATGTTACATGATTTTGGGGGTTTTTTGGTGTGTTTTTTTGAAGATTTAACTTGGATCCTGAGTGCAGACGAAGTGACGATGAATTATGGGAAGCACTTGAAATTGCTCAGTTGAAAGATGTTGTCAATGAACTCGACAAAAGGCTTGGTAAGTTGATTTAGTACAGTTTAGACAATATAATAAAGCCATTGCATTCAACAACACATATTCAGCTTTAAGCTAGTAAGTCTTGCCATTGTTAACAGAGATGTTGCTCACCGATCTTGTCTTGTGTTTGTACTCATCAAATATATGGCTGCCATTTGATATAAAATGATATGGGCACCAGACACCCTGCTTATAAACTCTGCCACCATTTCATCCATGTAGGAGTTATAAAATCTAAGTCAACTAAATTCAATCTCTACATTATAAACCATACACTTAGAGCCAACAGGTTTACTTTATTTTGATATGCAATATATATATATGTCATGTCACTGTTCCAAATATACTTGTAGACAATCTGACAGCAAACTCTCTCAATCTTAAATCTCTTAAACAATAATAGTTTACCCTTATATTAAATTACACAAACTTACTTCCACAAAGATTATTCAACAATAAGTATACACAGCATTCATTGGGGAAGGTTGATATTTCAGGGATCTTGTCAGAAATAAATTGATTTGCTGTCCAATATTTGTTATTTCAGATTCAGATGTATCTGAAGATGGTGAGAATTTCAGCGTTGGTCAGAGACAACTATTTTGTTTAGCGAGAGCATTTCTTAGGAAAGCCCGAGTTCTTGTTATGGATGAAGCTACTGCGTCTATAGATATGAAAACAGTATGTTACATGTTTCCATATTTAGCTTTTTCAAATACACAAATTAATCAAAGTGGAATACTATTTATTTTTCATTAGTAAAACAAAATGCCTTGGTTTGCTACTTGGAAAAACAGAGTGAAACAACAATGATTGCAAAAAAAACTAAAAATTGTGCATGAATTGTTAACAATGCACTCCCTGAGTGTACAGTAACAAACGTTTTAAACATTTAGTTTTTCCGCAATAGATGAGTTACAAACACAGATGGGTCTATGTTGTTTCACATTGATTTTTTCATGTACAAAACCTTCAGGAAGTTGTATTTATTAATTTAAAAAAATACAAACTTATTTTACATCCATATTGCCATTTCAATACCGATATCACATTTCTTACTCCCATATAAGACATAAGCCAGGCTTTTTCATAATGATACTGAGATATTGTTGGGTCTTCCCTACTGACTTACTACTCCCAACACCTTGCATGGGGATTTCAGCTTTGATTTACTTCCAAAAGAAGGTCAATGTTCAAATGACATCAACTGACTTGGTACGTAATTTGATTGTATACCGATAGATGGTGTTGTATAGGGTGGTACATTGAAGGATGTGTGAAAACAAAAAGTAGAGCAAACTGACCAAGTGAAAAGAAGCATTGGATATTACCATTCATAATTTAATCAGTTCTTAAAAAGATAATAAGCATATTTATTTTTGTATTTTGGAAAACCATGCAGCATACATTACCCATTATTCAAACTTTATACTGTATGTTGTTGTTTTACAGTAAAGTACACCCTTATTTTCCCACAATTTAATTATTTTGCCTCTGTATTTTGATAAAGAATTCTAATATGAAATGCCAATGATATAACTAATTGATATGAACTGTATTACTTGTCACTTTTACATTCCTATCTATATCGAACATAGATTGTTTATTTCATTCACTTTGTAGGATGCTATATTACAAAATGTTGTGGCTACAGCTTTTGCTGACAGAACTGTGTTAACCATAGCGGTGAGTTATATAACTTTTCTTGGACTACTAACATTTCATTAAAACAGCATTTTGCGTAATGCATTGTTTAGGTACATTTCATAAAATGAGCATTTCATGTCATGAATTGTTTACTCTCACACACACATTCATCCATCCACTCACCCACCCCCACCCCCACACACATACACATACATACATACATACATACATACATACATACATACATACACACACACACACACAGGTGTAAATTCACACAAACTGGTACAATTTAAATATTTTTTCGCAAATTTGATTCCAAATTGTTCCATTCAGTACAAGTATTTATAATCTTGATAACTTTAATTTTCAACATTTTCAGCACCGGATAGCAACAATAGTGGACTCTGATAGTGTCTTGGTATTAAGTGATGGCAAAGTCATTGAATATGGTTCACCCAAGACATTGTATAATAGCAGTGGAAGTGCATTTGCCTCATTGGTGAAAGGAAAGTGATGCTACAGGTCCAAGTTATTGACACAATATGTTTTCTGGACTTCCTTGAGTTGAAACATGTGCAACATTACTTACAATTAGAATATTAAAATGAAGAGAGCAGATTTGATAGATTGGTGGAAAAGGTGGGGTGGGGGATTAATATATATTATTGTACTCTTTTGTTTTGTTTAGTTTCCTTTCATGATACAAAATGTATCATAGAAACAATAATTATCTGTAACATTTGTCAACAAATATATCATACACATTTTCCCATCCAAGAGATCATAATAGAAGCAAAACAAAAAACTATGAATATACATTTTTCTTAAAGTTTCAGATGAATTGGATAGTACAAGAAGGTTTTGGACATTGTGTGAGAACATTCCAATACATAACAGCTTTTATAACGTAGGTCAGGAAAATTATGATGTCTTGTTAGGAACCTGTCCTAATTAATTTATTCTGACTGAGTCCATTTACTTACTTATTCTGGCTGAGTCTTTGTGCTTATTCTAACTGTACAGTGAGTCTCTATTTATTCTGACTGTGAGTTATTTTAGTTATTCTGACTTAGACTCTCTCAGAGTCCTTGGAGCTTCACATACATAGCTATGTTGGGTTGTTTTATTTGTACCAAAATCTACTACATAATTGTACTTGAATATCCCTGTACTGTGCGCCCTCATTGATCACATAGGCTAACCTTTCGTTGATGTGTTAGTGCTAAGCTTCATGTTAATGCATAGCCAAAGCATTAACACAGAGGGTTGCACTAACATGTGAACCAAAGGTTAGCCCTATGTAATCAATGAGGGCACACAGTACAGGGATACTGGTATTTGAGTATAATTATGCAGTACATACAAAATAACCCAAGTTTTAGCTATTTATGCAAAGCTCCAAGGACTGTGAGAGAGTCTAATTCTGACTGTGAGTCTTTTACTTATTCTGACTGTGAGACTGTGTACTTATTCTGACTGTAAGTCCCTGTACTTATTCTGACTAAGTCTGTGTACTTATTCTGACTGTGAGACTGTACTTATTCTAACTAAGTCTATTTACTTATTCAGACTGTGAGTCTGTGTACTTACTGTGACTGAGTCTGTGTACTTATTCAGACTGAGTCTGTACTTATTCTGACTGTGAGTCTTTTACTTATTCTGACTATGAGAGTGTACTTATTCTGACTGTAAGTCCCTGTACTTATTCTGACTGTGAGTCGGTGTACTTACTGTGACTGTGAGTCTGTGTACTTATTCTGACTGTGAGTCTGTGTACTTATTCTGACTGTGAGACTGTACTTATTCTGACTGAGTCTGTGTACTTATTCTGACTGTAAGGCCCTGTACTTATTCTGACTGTGAGTTTGTGTACTTACTGTGACTGTGAGTCTGTGTACTTATTCTGACTGTGAGTCTGTGATTATTCTGACTGAGTCTGTGTACTTATTCTGACTGAGTCTATTTACTTATTCTGACTGCGAGTCTGTGTACTTATTCTGACTGTGAGTCTGTGTACTTATTCTGACTGTGAGACTGTACTTATTCTGACTGAGTCTGTGTACTTATTCTAACTAAGTCTATTTACCTATTCAGACTGTGAGTCTATTTACTTATTCTGACTGTGAGTCTGTGTACTTATTCTAACATTGCATCTATTTACTTATTCTGACTGCAAATCTTTGTACAACACAGGGCAATATTACCTACTTCTCATTCTTTAAAGATATCTTCAACCATCCTTTTTACAACACCAATACCTTTATACTCAGGACTAATTACAGAAATGAAAACTCACTCCGGTGTCTTTACTTGACTATTTTGCTTGGTTAATATGTTGTCAGACCTTTCTGATTATTACCTGCAAATGATGTAATGAAAACATTTCATATAGTTGATTGTAGTGGTATGATTTCTACCTGAATTTAAAAATAATAATAATGATAATTAAGAATTAATTAAAAAGCACACTACACTATCTCAGTGCTCTTTACAATGCTAATAATGGCCATACATGGATAAAATGACGATAAGAATTACAACAATTGTGTCTAAAATTATACAAATTAGAAAGTAAACGAGGGTACAATGACAATACAAATACAACAATTTACATCGCTAAAATGACAAAAACCACTGTCGGGGAAGCTTCCTTGTCTGTGGACAAATATTACAAAGAAAACATGGCGATAGTAGTTACAGTCATGAAACTACATGACTAAATCTACAATTACAATGTTTATGACTCACACTGGGTAGTATTGCATAGAAAAAGATAAGTTTTAAGATTGTCTTTAAAAGATTAAGCTTTAGGATCGGAGTGAATGCTTTAATAAAAGGAAGCCCATTCCACAAAATTGAAGTAGTACTAGTTGTGTCTCACCACATATCTGACCATCAAAGTAGTCGTCATTTGAACTACATTTTCCTTATTATGATAGACCAAGAAACCCATTTCTGTTGATGAATTTCGACTATAAGTCTCAATTTATTGACATAATAAAGTGTGTTTGTGGTGTTGGTTTTGTTCATTATTGTTCAAAACTTATGATAATTGCGACAGGGTAATATCCAATACATGCACATGTAAACATATTTAACATATTGTAGATTTTACTAGTTTTTGCATCAAACAAGACTACAGTAAATACTATGTTTTAGTTTCAGTTTTAAAATTTGCCATGTGATACTCAAAGTTACCAAGAGATATTACTGTATAGTTGCAATGTCAGATGGTACATGGTTCCAATCTATGATGTTTCAGGAGGAAAGGGGTTCTTTTTCAATCGTTTTCTATCATGTCCTTGATCCACACAAGGCTGGTGTTGTAATAGTGTATCCTCAAATAGATAAATATAATAGATAAATGAATGAATGAATGAATGAATGAAGAAATGCATAATGAAATAGTCTCTATGTCATGTACTTAGTGCAGGGTATTGTGTCGAAGCATGCCAAGTATAGAATTCGAGAGAGAGAACAGATCAGTAGAACATATGGGTGTTTCAAAAGTGTTGTACTAGCAACTGATGCACTTTATGATTCTTTGAGAGGGGCTTCTTATTCTATTGTTTTTATTTAGCTATTCACTTATGTATGTATGTACATGTATGTATGTATGTATGTATGTATGTATGTATGTATGTACATGTATGTATGTATGTATGTATGTATGTATGTTTGTATTAATTTATCTCTCTTATTGTTTTGAACACCAGCCATGTGTATCCTAACCAAGGAATTTACTTACTTTTACTGAGTATATATCTCAGATATCATGATGGAGGTATAAGATGCTGTATTTGATAATGAATACTGTTACTGAATATATTTTGTAAAGCACTGCAGTTGCATTCCATTGTTGTTCAAGAGATATATATTATTTAGAGTTTGCTACTGGAGGGAATATATATATATATATATATATATATATATATATATATATATATATATATATATATATATATATATATATATATATATATATATATATATATATATATATATATATATATGTTGGGTACATACCAGCATATACATCCAGTCATGATTTAAGCATATCTGTAATACACAGGCACTTTTGAAAATGAACAATTGGGGTACTAAATTGTTTTCAATGAACTTATTAATGATCTTGCACAATTATTGTTCACTGTGAAATGTGGATGTCGTGGACCAAATAATTGGAATAAATGAATATTGTATTTTAATTACAAGTGTCTGGTTTTTATTATTGAATACTTCACGTGAAAATGATGGCACGTGATTGTACTTACTCCCGGAATGGAAATATGGAAATCCATGGTTAAGGGGTGCACCCAATGCTCAACTTGAAGACACCTGTAACCTTCATTAGAATTGGTATGTCGAATGGGCTGACTCGTTGTGGTCCCAAGTCCGAAATCACTTCATAACTGTGTTAAAATAAAGCAAGTAGACACAAGAATAACATGACTCATTATTATGACATATTTATTGGTTTATAACTTGTCTATGTATCCCTACAGGGATGTCCTGTTGGACGCCAATAGGATTGCCCTCTAGGACCTACAGGGCTGTCCTGTTGGACGCCAATAGGAGCCATGTCCAAAAACCCCATAGGACGCCCCATAGGGCTTTCCTATTAAACTGCCCTGTAGGATTGCCCTATAGGATCCCATAGGATTTTTTGTATGTGTGTTTGGGAATGTCATGTGACAGAGGACAAGCTGCACATTGTTCATTGTTTTATTGCATTGCATATACATTGCCATACAAGCACAACATGTGCATGTGAGCCATATACGCGATTTCCATGCAAAGAATGACCTGTATCACATGAAATGTCAGTGAGAGTAGTGAAAAAAGCAATGCACAAAGTGATACTGAGATTTCAGAGTTACCGGTATTACAGGTTACTCGATCAGGGAGAGTGTGTACCTCATGAAGTCACGATATTAATTATAAACAAAGAATAATGTACCAGTAAATTTGGTGATATTTGTGCATGGCAGAAACATGTGTCATATAATCAAATTTATTAAAGGGACAGTGTCTGTAACTTGATAACTTGATGATCTTTTTTCGATACTTTTGTTCTGTGTGTCAAGTGCAGTTTCTTGTTCTGCTCCTTAAACAAGTTGAACCTGTATTTGGCTTGTCAGCACAGCCTGCATATGTGTAAAATGCACTGTTATAGTTGATAATCTTAGTCCACACTAAAATTCACTTGTCAAAAATAACAATGCAGTTTGTTCATATACAGGCTGTGTTTACAAGCGTTGCCAAACACAAGAGTGTTTCAAAGTGCATTATGGAGTACAACACTTCGCTTTGACCGGAACAAAGAAGTGACAGGTAAAATGCAAGGTGGTGGAGTTTGTGTTTACATAAACCAGCGTTGGTGCAAGACTGTCGTAATCAGAGAAAGAATATGCACCTCCGATATTGAGCTTCTTACAGTCTCCCTTCGTCCTTTTTACTTACCTCGAGAATTTCCACAACTTTTCGTCACCATTGTCTATATCCACCCGAAGGCTAATGTCAACAATGCAGCTGATACAATATTCCAAGTTACCCAGAAACTGCAATCAACTTCGCCTGATGCGCCCAACTTCATCCTCGGTTATTTTAATCAATGCTCATTGAAGAAAACTCTACAAACTTTCCATCAATATGTTACCTGCTCAACACGCTTAAATAAGACATTAGATCTCCATTCCAAGCGCATACAAATCCTTCGTAAAACCACCACTCGGATCAGCTGATCACAACACAGTTTATCTCCTACCAGCCTATAAATCTGTCCGCGTATGGTCAGAAGACAGTATATCATGCCTTCAGGGTTGCTTTGAATGCACAGATTGGGACTTGTTTAAAAACTCTTGTCAGGACATCAACGAACTTACTGATGTTGTTAGCAGCTATATTTCTTTTTGTGAGGGTAACTTAGTGCCACTTAAACTTTGTAAGATTTATCCAAATAACAAACCTTGGGTTACAAAATCCCTGAAATGTTTGCTTAACAAAAAGAAGAGAGTGTTTAAGGATGGCAACTTAGGTAAATATAAAGAAGTTCAGAGAGAGGTAATATCTGAAATTAGGAAAGCTAAGGAGAAGTTCAAGGATAAAATTGAAAATAAATTGAGCTCTGGATCTTTGACATCAGCTTGGGATGGTATGAAAATTATGGCAGGTTTAAAGAATAAGGGGAATGGGGATAGCATTAAATGGGAAAAAAATCAGACAAAGAATTTGCGGATGTACTAAATAAGTTTTACTGCAGATTTGATATTCATGACTTTAGTATGGAACAGAGTAATATCAGAGAGAGAGTTATCACCAATGAACGGGTGTTGATTGAATTGGATGATGTACGCAAGTCATTGAAAAGTTCCAAAACTAGGAAAAGCCCAGGTCCTGATAGTATAAGTGGTCATGTCCTCAAATCATGTGCAAATCAGTTATGTAGTATTTTCCATTTTATTTTCCAGTTGTCCCTTGACCTCCAAACAATACCCAATTTGTGGAAGCAGGCCACTGTTGTCCCCGTGGCAAAGAAAGTTAATCCTAAAGTTCTAAATGATTTTAGACCAGTGGCTCTGACATCACTTGTGATGAAGTCCTTTGAAAAAATTATCAAGAGTCATATTCTAGACAAAACACAGGCCATGTTGGACCCATTGCAGTTTGCGTACAGAGCGGGTATGGGGTGGAGGATGCCACTTTGACCCTTTTAAATTTCATTAATAAGCATATTGAAGGTAGCAAAACACATGCCCGGGTACTATTTGTTGACTTTTCTTCAGCTTTTAACACAATCCAACCACATATATTTAACTCAAAAATTGTTGTCACGTTTTAATGTCAACTGCAAGGTAGTTGGATGGATTTTAGATTTTTTAACTAATAGATCCCAACAAGTTCGAGTAAATGGCACTTTGTCTGACATTTGTATGTCATCTACAGGCTCCCCTCAAGGTTGTGTACTGTCACCATTATTGTATATCTTGTACACTGATGACTGCAGAAGTCAACATGATGATAGACACATAGTCAAGTTTGCAGATGATTCAGCCATTGTCAGTTTGCTCCAGAACCATGAAAATGACCATGGGCCTATAGTTGATGATTTTGTTAAGTGGTGTGACAGTTCATTTCTTGAACTGAATGTTGATAAGACCAAGGATATGTGTATAGATTTTAGGAGCGATGCACCACAGCCTGAAGCAACAATCATAAAGGGAAAAGAAGTGGAGGTTGTAGAGCAATATAAATACCTGGGTTCAATGTTAGACAACAAACTGAGATGGGAGAATAACATTGATATGATTTTACGTAAAGGTCAGCAGCGTTTATTTTTCTTAAGGAAGCTCAATTTCTTCAAAGTTGATAAAACGATGTTAAATCTTTTTTACAGATCATTTATTGAGAGTATTTTAAGTTTTTCACTAATCTGTTGGTTTGGTAATCTGAGTGTTCAAAACAAAAACAAGCTTGGTAGAATAGTTAATATCTGCAGTAAAATTATTGGTGTTCAACAAACTAGCCTTAGCACGTTACACTATACAGGAAACAAGTCCTGAACAAAGCCAATTCCATACTGAGGAATAGTCAGCACCCCCATTACCAAGAGTTTGACATTTTACCATCAGGACGGCGCTTTAGGGTTCCAAGGACTAGAACAAACAGAACAAAATATTCATTTATTCCAACAGCCATATCTTGTCTTAATCAAGTCAGGAATGCATAGCAGCCCATTGTTTCAATGTTTTAATGTTACTGTACCTTATTTTTAGCCGTATTTATTGTATTTATTTTAATGTATTCTGTCACAGCATTTTAATATTTTGTGTATAGTTTTTTATACGTTTGACTGTCGCGCAAAGAATTGCCCATACTGGGATAATAAAGATCTATTGTATTGTATTGTATTGTATTGTAACAAGAAACTAAAAACTGTAGTTGATACACAAAACAAAACACACTGAAAAAAATCATCAAAAGTTATAGCTAATGTCCCTTTAATCTGTATACATATTAAATTTCCATCCATCCATCTATCAGTGAATTTGTCATTTTGTGATGGGGGGCAGATTTTAGAAGTTGGGATATCATTTTACAGCGCAGACATACCCCAAATTCCCCCCCCCCCATGTAATTACTGAAGGCTCCCTAACACAGACCATATGGAAAACACGAAAAACATAACTACTTGAACTAGACACTCAAATATGAAATAAAAATATACAAAAAGAATAAAATAAAAAATCTACCTATCCCACCTATTCTATAATTCTAAAAATCGGGACAATACATTTTTTTTTTGTTAGGCCTTAGTCACTTGCACTGAATGTAATTTACAAAAAGTTCGGAAATTGTGATTTTTCGAGGCGTATTTACAGGGCAGACTAAAAACGTGAGGTATCAAGATGCCTAGGGTAAAGGTTGACCAAACGCCTGACAAACGCCAAACTGACTGACAGACTGTTTGTTTGCCTGCACTTAAAATACGTCAAAACTATTCAATTAACATTTTAAATGCAGCAACATGGCGCAAAGTATTTCGACGCAATGGCTGTGTATTGGTAACAAGTCATCAGACGTTCCAGACGAGCAATGTCTTGTTGATTTCATCGCTGCCTGCACTCATACATTATTTCTGACGTTCTTTTGCGTTACTATCGCTGTGCTTGGGTGCTGTACAGATTTACGCCACTTTACACCACAAATTGTAAGGCTATTCCCAGGTCATAATTGTAAATGGATACTCTCAGCACTGTTATGTCTAACTCTGCTGTGTGCCGTAGGGGAAGGCATTTTAACAGATCTAACGAGGAACGATGTAACACAACCAAGAATGTATGGCCCTCAAGTTGTAGCACTGGTGACTGGACTAGTAACCTTGGTGTACTATCATCACATGGAATATTGGAATCGTCCTGGTTTAGCATGGTTATTACTATCCTACTGGGTGATATCATTAGTTGGAGAAGGGGTCAAAATGAAGTATTTATTATCACAACTTGAATTTGATATCAGGATACTGAGGTTTGATGTGATTATGGCCAGTGCTTCATTGTATACTTGTTGCCTCGTTGTGGAAATCAATTTATTGCGGACAAAGGTAAGATTTGTGCGACATATGACTTCTTGACTGTTTACCTATCCATAAGCATTGCAAAGTTAAGCACGGTTTCAGAAGAACGCCAATAGGTTTCTGGGTTAGGCTGGGTTCTGAACACGTTCTCGCTTTACCATGGATATCAAAATCTAAAAGCTTCCACGTGACGTAGGAGTTTCCAAGTCATGCGATCTTGCAAGGAGTGGGCGTTTAGTTTTGTTTGGCTTACCAAATATACACTGTGACACACTAACTTCTGACACATTGCATGTCAACTCTTACAAGGGTCAGGAGGATGATTGTGTGAAATACAAACAATGTACCGTAATGTTGCAATGTTTTGAGATTGGAGCATTAAAATGTGGTGATATAGAAAAACACATGTTGTACAATGTGTTTGTTTTACAGGACAACTCACAATTTAGAAGCTGTGACTTCGCTGTGTTTCGTATAACTAAGCTTAGGAAATAAGTGATAAATTTAACAGCAGTGAGATATGTAGAAAATTCTAAATAAAAATCAATTAAATCATAGACAGTAGAGGGTCTCCCCTCTACTGTCTATGATTAAATGTTAACCAGTGTGGAAAGGAGGATTAACACTAAGTCGGAAGTGCGGGATAATCCACAAAGATGCCAAATAATTTTTTTTATAATGACAGCGATTGCTTTTCAATATGCCTAAATCTCAACAAAATTTCAGTTGTCAGTTGAACTCGACGTGTTATTTGTTCAAAAGTGCTGATATTGTCATAACAGTAGGCAAACACATTTGTCTTACGACACAGATGTCACAAAACAATGGAACGTACAAGTATTGATTTCAAAACCCATACAACATGTTTGCACACATGTCCAAATAATGACTTGCAAATCAACTGCACAAACGATTCACCAATCACGTGTTTCACTCGCATCAATTCGAAGTTACAAACGTCACTCCAAAACACAGAAAGGTCAACACTAAAGAATAGTTAAACAAGTCAGTTTGTTTCATGGCATTGTTATTGTTGACTACATTGCAGCCACATCTATCGCAAAAATAAGTTTTATTCAGGCTGCAATACAGACTTGGTTCGTCAACCACAAACTGCAATACACAGACTTGATTCTTCAACCACAAACTGCAATGCATAGACACAACATACGAATTACTTTCCCATGTTATTAGGTTCAAGCTTTCTCTTGAGATCTCAACAATCCATCCTTATCCCATCCATTATGTTGGCCAAGGTTACCGTAGAAAGTTGTAATCTTTCCCCCCTTCATTCCAGTTGTTTCGATTGTGTTACCATGAAAATGAATCCCCAAGAGACACGACGAAAAAATATATGTATTTCAAACACGGTCATACCAATCTCTTGTCACGGATGACATTTTGGTGGATGAAAAGGCTGTTTGTTCTGGGATACAAGAAACCACTAGAGATATCAGATATAGGATGCTTGTCAGAAGATTTTGATAGCAAATACCAATACCAGCTATTTGACAATGCATACAAGGTCGAGAAGGTGATTATAATCTAGGTCTCAAATCCGAGAGGTTCATACATGGCACATTTCGTATGTATGTATGTATGGATGGATGGATGGACGGATGCGCGTGCGTCGTGCATGCATGTATATGATGTATGCATGTATGTATGTATGTATGTATGTATGTATGTATGTGTGTGTGTATGTATGTGTGTATGTATGTATGTATGTATGTATGTATTTATGTAAACGTTTGTGTGCGCCTTTGTGTATGTGACAAATTATGGTAATATAGATGTGATTGACAAGTATATGTTCTATAGTCACGTACCTCGTAGAACTATATATCCACCCCACTATTTATGACGTGATTTTATTCGCCATTTGGACATTACAGGAAAGAGCAGCGAAACACAGCGTGCGGCCTTCTCTGTGGCGAACCTATATAAAAGCATACGGTATAGAAATGGCAATTGCTACTTTTGTAAAGCTACTTGGAGATACATGTGCATTTATACCACCGATTGCTATAGGTGGTATCGTAGCTTATGGTACTGCAGTTTACTATGGCGAGGATAAAACTGTGGGCAGTGTAAGTTGTGTATTCAAGTTATCGTTCTATAGATACATAATACGAATCCGTTTGTGATTTTTTTTTGTATGAAATTGCTTGTATGAGGTATTTGTAGTGCCCGTGAAGAAAACTGAATTTATTACTTGGACAGTCACAACAATATTCTCTCTCTCTCTCTCTCTCTCTCTCTCTCTCTCTCTCTCTCTCTCTCTCTCTCTCTCTCTCTCTCTCTCTCTCTCTCTCTCTCTCTCTCTCTCTCTCTCTCTCTCTCTGATACAACATGTCACTCTGATACGACGTGCTAAAATTAATAAGCAATTACACATGCTACATTTTTTGCTACTTTTAGTTGCTACATTTCTTGTTACATTTCAGTACTGCAACTACAAGCAGTCACACAGGCGCCATTGATGGCTCATTACTTCCATCTAGACACAATGTCGCAAGAAATTGCATTCATTCATACGTCTTGCCATCTTGAAGTGCAGCATGTACATTTTCGTATTGATGTCTATGTCGTTTTGTCAAACAGAGTCCGTGAACACTCACATTGAATGTGCGGTGTATGGTGATTGAAAGATGAAAATAAAAAATAGATTAATATTTCAACATTTTCATTTCTTACTGTGGGAATATCTACAGTTATCATATTATGTCACAGTTGGTGAATTCTTTGGAAATGGTTTTGTACTGATTGGTGTAATGGCCCTGGGAGTGTTGGGAAGGTTACTGTTCACTAACTATGGACAAGTTGGGGCTGTCGTTAAAGGAATACATTTACGAACAGCATTGCAGGTTTGTGAAATTATGTCAGAGAAAAGCGTTAAATTCAGTTTGATATTGCAGTCGACGTTATGTTTGTGTTATTATATATCTCGCCCACCAACATATAAACAAATATATCATTCTAAACCATGCAAGCTACCATACAAATTAAACAATGGTATTGGAAAAAAAGTGAGACTGATTTGGTCGTTTTTGCATTTCCGGCGCTTAGGAGACACTGAAAATTCATTTTCTCATATCCTGCATTGCTTTCCAAATTAGAGTTCAAATGGAATTTCTGGTTGAGAGTAGGCCTGCTGTACATACCCCGAGCGAGACATTGTGAGAATTAGAAGTAAACAACACTTACGTATTCACACCTGAAGCAATTCTCAGCATGTTTGGACAGGGTTTGAAGAGGTATGAAGCTTCTAACTTTGTATAATTCCCATAATGCCTCTCCCTATTGTACATCAGGTCTCCTCTGAGCTAGAACTGCCAACTCATGCTGAGATGAAATCTGCCTCACCTACAGCTGTATTTCCCTTATAATAAGTATTCATAGCACAGTCATCACCTATAATGATTTAAAACATTAAGTTCAAAACATTGTATAGGAGAAGGATAAAGGCGTTTTTACAGACGTTTGCCATGACTGACACTTCAATGTTTGCATTAATATTGTATTTGCAAACTTCTGATACATTTAGTATATGTGAGTTCTCAATAAGGGGCATGAATTGCATACACCATTTATACGGTTTGTCCAAATTATCTTAAAAGTCACAGACGACTATGTAACATTTATACCTGTAAAATGATGTAATTTGCTGTATACTTTAAATATAACTTTTCTTAAGGCTTTCTTGTGCGCCATGTTGATACAAAAATATATGTTAACAAGTGATCACTTCCTTTTAAAGGCCTATATATATGAGAAGTCATTGCATCTATCGTCATGGACACTGTCAAGTGGTGAAATGACGATTGGAAAGATAACTAATCATATGGCTGTCGATGCAATGGCGTTACAAGTTTTCTGTGAATATTTTCAATTTGGTGCGACGATACCATATCAGGTACGTGATTATCATTATTGCCTTCCGGAAAGGTTATTTTAGTGGTGTGTGTGTGTGGGTGTGTGTGTATGTCATCCTTTTTTCAAAAAAGGCAGGCTCAATTCATACGAAATTTGGTACACATATCCTTTATAGTACATGTAATTCCAAAAACTGATTAGGTTTTGGTAAACATCCTCTTAGAATATTAATGAGGTATATTTGCATAAATAGGGATTTTCGGTAACTAATCTGAATAATGCGTGGTGGAGGTTATGCCTTCATGAAAAGGGGAAGGAGACTGCAACACAAACTGGAAATGAAGGTGTTGCCACTGAAAACAACAGTAATTTCAGTGGGATACTCTAAGAATGTAAAAAAGGCCACAGTGACAAGATAACTATATACATATCTTATTGCCCCCCCCCCTCCTCACCCCTATATCAAACTCAATTGTGATTTTGTTCGAATCCGTAGATTATTGTGACACTGGTATTACTGTACCTTGAATTAGGAGTATCAGCTCTAGCAGGATATGGTTTTGTTGTATTGTCTATACCAATGCAGTATATGATCACTCGTTACATGGCGAAAGTGCAACAATATGTTTTGGTAAGTATCAAATGTGAAGTAGTTTGAAACGTGCAATTTATTCACTACAAAATTGAGCTGATTACTTTTGTAATGTAATTACAAACATTATCTCTTCAAAAATATATTTTCTCTTCGATAATATACATAATACCAAAATACTAAGTGTGCAAATCAAAATATTGGTGTAATTTTCTAATCTTGTGATTTAGACATATTCTGATGAACGTTTGAAGAAATCTCATGAATTACTTCAAGGCATTAAGTTGCTGAAATTATATGGCTGGGAAGAAAGGTTCTGCTCAGCAATAGAAGATGTTCGTCGAAAAGAAGTAAATGCCTTGTTGAACATAGGTGTTCAAACAATTATGCTAAGTAGGTGTCTACAGAAATCTTAACGTGAACGTGATTTCACTGTGTTTAATAAAAACTTTGATCTTAATTAAACAAGATAAAATGTGTTGGTTTTGCCTATCAGTACTGAGCTGCCAGCGATCAGAACTTAGGCGGAAGTGACATGTAGGCCTTGCAATGCACCTTCCATTAAACTATCGACTATTTATATTGCATTACGTCATTTCCGTTTAAGTTCTTATCTATGCCAGCTGGGTACTGATAAGTAAAGGTAAATTAAACCAACGTGTTTTGCCTCATTTGGCATCTAATTTTTATCAAACTAATGAATTCAGAATGTGTACTAATTGAACCATAGCTCTGTGTCTCTTTCTTTTTGTTTATATGGTTACCATATTTATGAAGTAATTTTTGAGA